>NW_022437601.1:0-34065 GCF_009761245.1 Sapajus apella
GTCTTCACTTCTTTTCTCTGAAAGCCCCTGTGTGTGTAACAATTAAAATATTCATATCAAACAAAATTTGCATGGCTTTCCTCCTGTTAGTCTGTCTTTCATTAGCGTAATTTTCAGGTCCCAATTACAGAACTAAGAAGGTAGAGGAAAAGAATGTTTCCTCTTTTGCACTTCTTTGGCCATGAGCGTGCTGGGAAGTGAGTGGATTAGGATACGACTAGTTGCGAAATATTCAGAATCCATTCTCTTTAGGGGTCCTATTTAAACTGTGGGGGCAAGTTTAAAAGTAAATCAGACAAAACTGGCAAAAGCCACAGTTTGTCAGCATCTATAGAGCACTTAACTATTGAGCACTTAACATAGGCCCAAGCTCTGGACTAATTGCATTATCTAGATTATCTCAGATAATCTTTTCAACAACTCTGAGAAGTGGGTGGTCTCATTAATCCTATTTTACAGACCAGGAATCTGAGCCACAGAAAGGTTAAGTAACTGGCCCAAGGCTACAGAGCTAAGAAGCAGTAGAGCTGGGATTTGGGCACTTGCACTCTGACCCTAGAGCCACACATGCCACTGCTCCACTATATGTACAGCTTCGTTATTCAGAGCCAGATGGCTCCTGTGAGCACCCACCCTCTTCTCTTGAACAAATTTGCCACCGAACAGCAACCAATACTTGAAGTTCATAAAGTTGGAGGCCTGAGCAGAAATGGTCCTGCTTTTCTCTTTCCCTGCCTTAGATCCAGATGTGAATCTTCCTGGAGATATTTGGGGAATTGCTTCAATATTCAAGGAAAAGAATCAAGAGTTGTAGAATTCTACTGAGCTCAAGAGATTCTGCCCAGGGTCTCACTCTAGCCTCAGAGGGCAGTAGTCTCTGTTCTGAGCTCTGGCCTAAGAAGGAGGCTAAGATTCTTTCCTAAACATCTTCCCTTTGAGCAGATATACATCTTGGGCCTAGATTCTGTGTGGAAGGGTATAGGATTCAGAAAGTGGAAGACATTTTCTTTTTATTTATTTATTTATTTATTTTTTAATTGCATTTTAGGTTTTGGGGTACATGTGAAGAACATGCAAGATTGTTGCATAGGTACACACATGGCAGTGTGATTTGCTGCCTTCCTCCCCTTTATCTATAACTGGCATTTCTCCCCATGCTATCTCTCCCCACCTCCCCACCCGCCGCTATCCCTCCCCCATTTCCCCCCAACATACCCCAGTGTGCAGTGCTCCCCTCCCTGTGTCCATGTGTTCTCATTGTTCAACACCCGCCTATGAGTGAGAACATGCGGTGTTTGATCTTTTGCTCTTGTGTCAGTTTGCTGAGAATGATGGTTTCCAGGTTCATCCATGTCCCTACAAAGGACCCAAACTCATCGTTTTTGATGACTGTGTAATATTCCATGGTGTATATGTACCACATTTTCCCTGTCCAGTCTATCATCGATGGGCATTTGGGTTGGTTCCAGGTCTTTGCTATTGTAAACAGTGCTGCAATGAACATTCATGTGCACGTGTCCTTATAGTAGAACGATTTATAATCCTTTGGATATATACCCAGTAATGGGATTGCTGGGTCAAATGGAATTTCTATTTCTAGGTCCTTGAGAAATCACCACACTGTCTTGGTGGAAGGCATTTTTATGGTTCCACCAGTAGCTGGCACTTATTTCTCCCTCCTTTTCACTTCTCCCTAAGGAAAGGGGAGATGTATATAAGGAAGAAAAATGATTAGTCCTTTAGATACTCCATATCTCTGTCTTCCAACAGCACCCCCATTCCATGGAAGGTTAACCTAGTTTTAATATTGATGGGTAATACACACACTAAAAGGGCACTAGACACTTCTGGTTTCAGTAACTTGGTAGAGATAAACTACTGTGGATTTTGCCATAGGAGACTCAGAGAAATATTGGGTAAAGTTTGAGAAAAAACTCACAGCTGAGCCTGACATAAAGAAGGGACATCCCCAGGGGCAAAAAACAAAGAGGAATCTTAACAGCAGACCAATAAGCTGTTGAGCCCTCTAAGGCTGGTGTGGTGGAGTGAGAAGAGATCTAGGCTAACTGCATACAGCGTTTGGGGAGCAAAACTCTCGACCTCTAAACTTTATATACTCTGCCCTGATCAACTATTATTTAAGAGTAAGGATGAAACAAAAACATTTTCTGACAAAGACTGAGACAATTCGCCATTTTTAAAAACAATTCTCACCTTCCCACCACCTTTTTACTACCCTTTCCAGCTTCTAGTGACCATCCTTATGCTCCCTAGGTCCACAATTTAAAAATTTTTAAATTATACTTTAAGTTCTGGGGTACATGTGCAGAATGTGCAGGTTCGTTACATAGGTATACACGTGCCATGGTGGTTTGCTGGACAATTCACCATTCTTATAAAAGGTTCTGTACTTTGAACTAGGTTGGACCTGGGAAAGCTGGCAACATTTAAGAAAACGAAGCCCCTGTCCTTTGGCAAACTTTGCTGAAAATTTCACTGGTCTACCCACTGATGTGTAAGGGGATATCGAACAGACTGACCCTTGCTTTGCCACAATTTCCTCTAATAGCTTTTGAAAAAATTATTATATTTTGGTAACAGCTTTATCGAGACATAATTCACATTCCATATATGTCACCCATTTGAAGTGTGTAGTTCAGGCTGGGTGGAGTGGTTCACACCTGTAATCCCAGCACTTGGGGAGGGCTAGTAGGGAGGATCACTTGAGGTGAGAAGTTTGAGACCAGCCTGGGCAACATAGTGAGATCCTGTCACTCAGAAAAAAAAATTAAATTAGCCAGTGTGGTGGCACACACCTGTGGTCCTAGCTAATTGGAAGGCTGAGGCAGGAAGATTGCTTGAGCCCAGGAGTTTGAGACTGCAGTGAGCTATCATTGTGCCACCGTACCCAGCCTGAGTAACAGAGTGAGACCCTGTCTCTTAAAAAAAATAAATAAAAAATAAAGTGTATAGTTACATGTTTTTCAGTGTATGCACATAATTGGACAACCATCAACGTAATCTAATTTCAGAACATTTTCATCAGCTCAAAAAGCAACACAATACTTTTTTACAGTGACTTCTCATTCACCCCTGCCTCCTCAGCCCCTGGAAGCCACTAACCTATTTGCTGTCTCTATGGATATACCTATTCTGGATGTTTCATATAAATGGAATCATATTTCATGTGATCTTTTGTGGCTGGCTTCTTTCACTTAGCATAGTGTTTTCAAGGTTCACCTGTATTGTAGCATGTATCATTACTTCATTGGTTTTTGTAGCTAAAAATGTCCTTGTATGTTTATACCACATTTTGTGTATGCTACTCAGTTCATGGACATTTGGCTGTTTCCACCTTTTGGAAATTATGAATGTTGCTGCTAGGAACATTGGTGTACAAATTTTTGTGTGAACACATGTTTTTATTTCTGTTGGGTAGATACCTGGAGTAGAATTGCTGGAGCATGTGATAGCTTTATATTTCACCTTTTGAGGAACTGTCAGGCTGTTTTCCAAAGTAGTTGTACTATTTTACATTCCCACAAACAGTATGTGACAGTTCCAAGTTCTCCACATCCTTGTCAACACTTATCAGCTGACTTTTTGATTACAGCTATCCCAGTGGGTGTGAAGTGGTATCTTGCTATGGCCTTGAATTGCATTTCTGTGATGGATAATGATGTTGAACTTCCCTCTGATATCATTTTATTACGAAGATAACCATCCTGCAACATATTGCCATGAATATTTTTGGAAGGCTTCACTTTGGAGAATATGCTGGAAGAAGCCATGGTACTCCTTGCTCTCTAGCTCACCCCTAAATATGCGATTGCCCCAAGCCACTTTAAGATGGGGGAGTGAATTTAGAGAGGCAGGTACACCTGGCTCTGCTTAGACCCATAACAAGTTTCAATTGCTGCTTTGTGCAACAACGGTTGCCTGAGAGCAAAGGTGAATGTGGGCTTATGTTAATATTTTAAGGTTTGCTACAGGCCCAGGAACCTGAATTGAAAAGAGAATTTTCAGGGAAATGTGGCCCCTCTCTTGGGGATTCTTCCTCCTTCCACCAAAACCTAAAATAACCTAAACACAGAATTCATTACTGTGGTCATTCATTAGAATAGGATCCTTTTTTATTCCGACACCACTCAGAGTTTCTCCATAACTCAATCCACAAAAGTTAACCACTTCCACTCTGAGAGGGAAGGGAGGAATAGGAAAAAGGAAGAGAGGGAAAGAGGGGAGTTGGGAGAAGAATAAAACAACTTAAAAATCTGGGTTCCAAATTCCAGCTGTGCCAGTGACAACCTGTGTGGCTCTGGGGAATTTACTTGACCATTCTGGGCCTCAGTTATTTAATCTTTACCATTGTTTGATTCTCATTTTGGAGCCAGTCCAGGTGATAATTTCCTTCCCCTTCGGTCATGCACCAGGTGTAGGAAGGTGTCTAAGTGGCTTGGGGAGAGGCTTGCTGGGGGAAGCCCACTCTTAGACATTGCTAGAGGGCAGCATTGTTTCAATAATTATTCTAATAATGCTGGCTGGGGTGTGACTGGGTCAGAATAATTTAAAAATATAGTTTCTTCCTCTTCCGTAAGTGGCATTCTTACAAAGGGCAGGTAATTTCTGAACAACTGTAGAGAAACCAGAGGAAGAACAGTGCTTCTAGCCCCCTGCAAATTCCATTTTCCGTTAACAAATTTAAGGTGGAAAAGGAACAATTTTACACTTTTATTTCTAATCAAACCTCTTTGATTTTGGTCTCCTTTGGATATAGCTGCACAAATATCTTTTCCTTTTTGAAATTTCCACCAGCATCACCAGGGAAATGCTCAGGTTCATTGGGAACCTCTTCTAGAGGTTTGCTTCACAGATTCAGTGACAAAATTTCTTATCAAGGCGTTTATTATTTTCAGGCTCTTCCTTTCTTGGCTTATATTTATTATAATCCAATAATGGAATACTTAGGAAATTGATTTGTTACAAAGAATTATCCAGGCCTGGTGTAGTGGCTCATGCCTGTAGTTCCAGAACTCAGGCGATTAGACTGCTTGAGGTCAGGATTTTGAGACTAGTTCATGACTAGTTCAAATTGAGATACACTGACTGTATCTGAATGCACGAAAAAAATGCAAAAATATCTCATTAATTAAGAAAACATTGATTGCATATTAAGGTGATAACATATTGGATGTATTGGTGCTGAGTAAAATACATTATTAAAATTAACTTCACATGTTTCTTTTTGAATGTGACAATTAGAATATTTAAAATTACATACTTGGCTCACATTATATTTCTATTGGAAAGCATAGTTCTACAATGTTACAACTTATAGGTACTCGGAGAGTGATTGATTGAGTTCTCCGGGACCACAGGTCAAAAAGTGAGAAAAAGGGGCCTTAATAGTAAAGTTGAGCCAAATGTTCACCCCTGGAGCATTTCTTTATGGCTCAAGGGAGAGGGTCATGTGGGAACATCACAGCTCCTGCTGGAACAGAAAATGGGAGTGGGCAGAGAGACAATTCCCAGAAGAATGGAGGAGGCTGCTGGGTGGATAAAGCAAGAAGTATCCTCTTCAGAATCATTCTAAATGCCATTCCTTTTAACCATCAAACTCCCACAGCCAATGATACAGCAAGTTGCATTGATTTTACCTCCATCCACTTTTCTCCACCCTTAATGTATCCACTCCTCTCTTAGTTCAGTCACTGTCCTCTCAGTCATTTGCAATCACTGGCAAGTGACTTTAAAATAAACATATGATAACCAAATGACTGTTTCTTCCCTCAAGATAGGCATTTGGGAAAGCATACACCCATTTCCAAGCAAAATAGTTTGAATTATGTCCAGGTTCTGCCACTCATAATGCATATCACCAGAGCTCTCATACAGTTTTTCCGGTACTCAGTGCGCACATCTCTAAATTGAGAACAGTATGAACCCTACTTACCAGGGTCATTGGTGATACCCACGGAAAAACTATTGTGAGAATCCTTTAACATGCAAAGTACTATTTTACAGATTGGATTAAAATGCAAAAAACAGCTGTGCAATGCCTCCTTTAGAACTGCCTTTGTTGCCGAGACACATTCATCCAATACCCTCACCAAATCTTGCTTTGAAGGTAGATTTGATTTTGGAAATGTTCAGAAATCTTTAAGAGTCAAGTCTAGTGAATGATGTATGCTCAAGCAGAGTAATACTAAGTGTGGTTAAAAACAAAAGGTATGAATGTATATGAATGTAAAGCAATGGTACTTTTTAAAAAATTTATTTTGAGACAGAGTCTCACTCTGTCACCCAGGCTGGAATGCAGTGGTACAATCTTAGGCTCATGACAACCTCAGCCTCTTGGGTTCAAGCAATTCTTCTGCCTCAGCCTCCTGAATAGCTGGGATTACAGGTGCCCACCACGATGCCCGGCTAATTTTTGTATTTTTAGTAGAGACAGGGTTTCATTAGGTTGGTCAGGCTGGTCTCGAACTCCTGACCTCGTGATCTGCTCACCTTGACCTCTCAAAGTGCTGGGATTACAGGTGTGAGCCACCATGCCCAACCAATGGTACTGGTTTTACCCCCTCCCCAAGAGAGTTTCCAGAATTATTTATTACAGTGACATTCATTGATAGACTAAGTGGGTAATTGCAACTACTGGCTCATCTGACGTATCATGCTCCTTGCTCATTTGCATGTGAAGGCACTAAAGTGTTGGTTGTTTTTGTACGTACACAAAAAGCAGTTTGACTATTGGGTAATCCAACCTCTACAATATCATTTTACATTTTAAAAAACTCTTTAAAAATTATTTTTCTTGACTATTGCCAATAACCCTGTAGATAGAGTATGCCCTATTCCCAATTTAGAGATGTAAAAACTGAGACCCAGAGATGACAAATAGATCTGATGACAAAGCTGACAGAAGTGAAGCCTGATATGCTTAGACCATTTGGTTCTGAGCCTGATTTTCCTGATGGACATGTTGTCTTAATGGCATCTCCATTTCTATATGTGTACACTGTAATGATTATAATAATAATGATGAGACGAAAGTACAGAGAAGTAAAGTGACTTGTCCAAGGTTACAGCTGGTAAAGTGTTAGAGCTAGATTTGGATTCAGAAACTGCTCTTAATCTGCCTGCTAGCCTAGGCATTTCCTGAAACATTCCATTTCTTTCCCAATCAGATCTTCCTTTTTCCTTTTTATGTTTGTATAACAGCTTTATTGAGATATAATTGACATATTATATAATCCACCTATTTGCAATGAACAGTTCGATGGTTTTTAGTATATTCAGAGTTGTGTGCAACCATCACCACAATCAACTTTAGAATGTTTTTATCATCACCCGAAAAGAAGCCCTGTACCCATTAGCAATCACTCCCCAAAGCAAAGTCCTCTGTGTCCTTGTATTAGCCTGTTTTCACACATCTATAAAGGACTGCCAGAGATTGGATAATTTATGAAGGAAGGAGGTTTAATTGACTCACAGTTCTGCATGGCTAGGGAGCCTCAGGAAACTTACAATCATGGTAGAAGGGGAAGCACGCACATTCTTCACAGGGTGGCTGGAGAGAGTCAAGTGAGCGAAGGAGGAACTTGCCAAACACTTATAAAACCATCGGATCTCATGAAAAGTCACCCACTAGCATCCGAACAGCATGGGGGAAAACACTCCCATGATTATATCATCTCCTACCAGGTTCCTCCTTTAACTCCTAGGGATTATAATTTGCGATGAGATTTGGGTGGGGACACAAAGCCAAACCATATCGGTTCCCTATGTCAGTCCTCATTCTACTGACACAGCTCTTTCTGATGACTTCTTAGACAATAAATCCAGTGAGACACACAACTGCTTATATGCATGTACACACAGCCATAGTCGCACTTTAGAGTGGGGAGTCGGAATCTGTATTAGGAATCTGTAACTACTGCCACAAATGAACCTGAAAAGTTCAGTTGCTTAACGCAATAGAAGTTTACTTCTCACTCATATAATAATCCAGTGCTGGTGTTCTTGATTCGTGGGTAATTTTTCTCCATAAAATGTTTCAGAAAACACTGGCTACTTCCATACTGTGCCTTGACTATACTGTAGGGCCTGAGATTCTATTTCATTAGTGAAAACTAGTCACATGGCCTCATCTAGATGCAAGGGGAACAAGAAAATGTAGTTTTTTTCTGGGCAGCCACTTCCCTGTAACTATTGTACTCTAAGGAAGAGGGAGTACACATTTTGGTGGACTACTCTCCTTCTCTTATCATGAAAGCTCAGAAAGGTTGCAGCTGTTAAGTTGGGGAGAATAGATTTAAAAACAGGTCTGTCTAAATCCACAACTTGCTCTCTTAATTACCATACTTTCTTATTAAAAGGCAGTTCTCTTCTGATTTTTACACACACACAAAATAGTTCCTTCTTTAAAACAAATTGAAATTCAGCTATCTATCTCATGGCCTCCAATCAGACATTGCAAGGTAAACGTACTGTAAAAGCCGTGTCCTAGCAATGCCCTTGCTTCAGACTTCATTTTTTGTATATGTGGTTCATAGTCAGGAATGCTGACATGACTGTAATGATGTTCAGAGTTATTTTTTGCAGTTTTGATTTCCATCTTTTTTTTAAGTGATTCTTTCCTTACATTTCTACATTATACTCTACTGCTTGCACTGAGTTCACTAATTTTTCCAAATTTTTAAGAAATGAATTTACACTTTGTTTTCAAATATACACCAACAGGTTTGGTGGGAGAAAAGAGACAAATGGCAGTTCAAAGTATTCAAGTAGCTGGATATTTTTAAAGCCAATAATTCAATGCAAACAATTGCTTAATTGCAAAATTGTTAGCTAGCTGTTTTAAATTCTAATATCAATTATTTGATTATCACCACCATCTTCTTTCCTCAGAAATGCTTTGGGACTCCACAACTTCAGATGTGGCCAAAAGAGGTATTTGTATTTGTATGCTCTCTGACAAAATTCTCCTTCGCTTACTCACCTCAATTCAAATATTTTTTTCCCCAGAATCTCTGATTAGAAAGTTCACTGGATTCCTTAAAATAATTGAGATACATGATCTTTGCTAAAAACACTTGACCCTATGAGGAACTCCTGGTGATGGCTGCAGAGAAAGGTGTAGATGTTATTTAGGGAAGGAATCCAAGTATTAACAAGACCAAGATCTCAACTCTCCTCATGACTTTGACTCAAGCTTTTAATTTTTCTCTGGAGAGAAGACTGTTCACCTCTTAGCCAATACTTGGGAAGGACCAAAAAGATCAAACTTCTATAGCAAGAAGTCCCATTCTGAGTTTAAACTGTGCCCGTGTTTGGGATTTAGATGTATCCTTGCATGCAACTCTACTTGCATGAGGGACTGTGAAGCATCTGGGAGATAATTTATTCTAACTGGACAGGGGACCAGGCTGGGAGGCTCCAATTACACAGCCTTAGATGGGGAGAGGAGGATCAATCTGGAGAACACTGTTTTATGTCACTTAGATGTGTTTGTAACTCAGCCCTAATTTGACAGAGTGTAAATAAAATGAGAGACTCATTCCTTTCACTTCATCATAGAACTTTATGAAGCTTTGATGACGAGGACTCCAGGTGGCAGCCCATGAAACCAGAAGCAGTGCCTAGCAGAGGAGATAGTGGCCAGCAAATACAGCAAAAGTCTGTTATGGAGGCAATGGAGTTGAACCTCAGAATGGCAAAATGAGTTGTGTGCTATGAAGAATAACCCACATTTTGTTGACTCTGGTCTCTAAGCCCTGCAAAGGTTTTTCTGAGTGTTCTGGAGGATGCCTCACAGGTATGCACAAAGAATACAGTCAGAAACCATTTGGTGTCTGCTATTTTTCCCTTTGGCACTCTAGCAGGCTTTTGCAGACATTACTCCAGCCCCAAATTCTGAAGTGAGAATACAATTAGGTACCCTGACAGGAGCAGAGGTCATTCACCAGCATTTGAATTAGCATCAGCGTTTCTAGACCTTAATTAAAATGACCACATTCTCAGGATCCAAAGTGCATGAACATATGAACCATGTGGAAAAGCCACACTCTTTTGAACTGGAGACAAATGTTGGATGAAAACTGGCACAGGCAGAAATGGGATTGCAAGGATTCAGAGCTGCAGTTCTTGAGTATGACAGACCTAATTGCAGACAGCTTAATCTACTAAAGTAACTGCTTCATGTTATTCGTTTTCAGGGATTTTGTTGCATACCATTTGGCTTGTTGAACTAGTAAGGCTTCAAGGTGGTACAGAACGTCAAATACTGTCTTCATTTCTGACACCAGGAGGAGATCACGTGCCACCAAAAGCAGTGACGAGGCCCTGAGGTCATTAACCACTATTCCTGCTGCTGCTGTTGCTCTCACTTGGCCTGGCTACTGAGGATTCTATCCTTATCACGGGCACCTCAGCCTTTAATGTCTCTCTTTACCCAAACTGTGTTGTAGTGAAGGTTTGACCTTGACAAGAGAGTGATGCTCTTTTGTTAAAAAAAAAAAAATCTAGGGCACAGATAATTCAAGACAGAGATATGTGAAAAACTTCAGGAAATTCACATTTGGAAATATAATCAGCCATTCATTCACTGGGCATTTACTGAGTGACTAATGTGTATTTGCCTCAATCATAAGTGTTTATTGACTACATATATCTCTAAATGAGCATCTAAACACAAATGGGTGACTGTGTCCTGTCTTCAGGTGCTCTGAAGATAAAATTGATTTGGCTATTTTCTCTTTGTTACACATTTCTCCACTTAATCCCTTTGCCTTCCATGCCGAATTATTATGGACGATCCAGGAGAGATCCAAGTATGATAGACATATTAACGACTCCACAAAGATACCCATATCCCATTCCTTGGAAACTATGAATATGTTATGTTAAATGTCAAATGGGAATCAAGATTACAAATTAGCTGGTCTGGAGATCAAGAGGTTAGCCTGTATTATATGTTTGGGCCCAATGTAATCACAAGTGTCTTTATAGGAGGAAGAGAGGCAGAAGAGGGAGAACCAGAATGATGTAGCATAGAAGAACTTGGCTTGATGTTGCTGGCCATGAAGACAGAGGAGAACCATGACACAAATAATACAGGTGGCCTCTAGAAGCTAGAAAAGGTAAGAAAGTAGATTCCCCACCAGAACCTCCAGAAGGAATACAGCTCTGCTTATCCTTTGATTTTAGCCCAGTGAGACCCATATCAGACTTCTGACCTCCAGAACTATAAGGTAATAAATTTGTGCTGTTTGAAATCACTAAGTCAGTATTAATTGGTTACAGAAGCAGTAGTCAAACAAGTACACAAATCAATTTTCTAAATCAATGGTTCCTGACTTTAATGGTGCAACAGCTGTCAGGTTACTTCTTAGACCAATCAGAAACTCTGGGGTTAGCCTCAGGCATCAGTTTTTTATTAAATCTCCATAAATAATTCCAATGTAGAACAGGATTGAGGACCACTGTACTAAATAAAATTTTTGTATCACTATATTTGAACTGTGAAAATTTTATTTGGCTGAGAATAATCTCTTCTTGCCTATTTCTACCAGTTTGTCTTCTAGCAGGACAAGGAAAAGTAAAAAGAGATGAAAGCTCAAGAATATCTGGACCATGAGGTCAAGAGAGAAGAGCCTAACACAGCCTCCCAGACAATTGGAGTGAAAGGTAAACCATGGTGAAAGGCTTGCCTGCAGCTTCTGTTTTGGCAGATTCACCTTCTTGTAAATGTCGATTGTATATTTCTACATAAAATAGCATTTGTTTTATCTTTAGTATGGTACCTAAAATCATTGGAAAATGGACAGATATTGCCAACTGAATTTTAAAGGTGACCTATCAAGACTTCCATGTGAGGGAGTAAAGTCAATTGAATTCCCAACCAAGTAAATTTATCCTCACCAGAAAGCAGTGTGAGCCATGACTCACTAGCACCAGACAGTTGGAGTTTAGAGTTTTGGATATAAATAAAGTAAATCTGAGAGTTGTTTTCTGAAGAATGAGGACTGAATAATAGGCTGTATATGAGATTAACTGTGCCTTTCGAAGGAATTAATTATACAGATATCCCCTCTATATCCACGAGAGGCTGATTCTAGGATCCCCATAGATACCAAAATCTGTGGATGCTCAAGTCCTTTATATAATATAGTGTATAGAACTTGTGCATCCTCCTGTGTACTTCAAATCATTTCTAGATTACTTATAATACCTAATAAAATGTAAACACTATGTAAAGAGTTGTTACACTGTATTCTAAAAATTGCATTATTTTTATTGTTGTATTATTATTTTTATTATTATTTTCAAATATTTTTTATCTGCAGTTGGTTGAACCTGTAGATATGGAGGGCTGACTGTACTCTGAACCTGATCCCTCCTCTTGATTCAGGAAGAATTTATTTACCCTGGCAGATTGGCCATGATATATAGACAATATGGGTACAGAGAGTTACATTAACTCTTTCTGGCCACTAAAGAACATGACATTTAATTGCCAATCTATTGAGAAAGACAGTGTAGATCCCCAATTGAATATTTTCTGATTTGACAAGGGGCTGATGAATTTCCATAATTTCATGGAGAGCAGAGGGTGGAGAATGTAGAAAGCCTGCTTTCATTCAAGGAGGTGGCACATGTATCCCATGTACCCTGGGTTGATATCTGTTCTTGGATAGATCAGATACTTGCCGTAGAGTTGACTGCAAAGACCTAAGTAGGGTTAAAGGGGCCAAGACCAGTGATGTCCTTGTAGCAGTGGATTAGCACTAATTACGTGCATCTCTTCCTAACTTTGCATTCAGTGACATCATTTTGGTAGCTTAAAATCAGCCACGATGGAAGTATTTACACTACATAAATTGGCAAATGCTACAAATCAACACCCATCCACCCTCATCCTTCCTCTGCCAGAAAGGCAGTTGTTAAACATACCAACACATTGGGACTTAATATACAGTGAAACAAGCTGGGTCTGAGAGATGTGGTAAAAGAATGAGGAATGTTTTGCTTGGAGAAGAGAAGACTCGGATGGACATTGTTGTGCTATATGGGAAGAGGAATTAGATGCCATCTTTATTTCTCTAAATGGTAATTTATAACACTGCACACATGTGTATGTGGCAGGAGGGATTCCATGGTAACTAGTCTTAACTCAATACAAAAAATAGTTGATTAATATTCAGCACTATTTAAAGGGGGAAATCATTGTCTCAAGAAGTAATGCGCTCTCCCATCACTGAAAGTAAGCAAAAAGAAGTTGAAAGATCACTAGGCAGTTGTACTGTAGATGAATTTGAAGTGTTAGATAGTACCTGGATTGGACTATATGAAATCTAAGGTCCCTTCCAACCTTGAGTTAGTTTTGATTTTGTGAATATATAATTGATAGGTTTTGAAGGATTTAAAGAGTTCTTAGCATAGATAAGGGTTCAAAACCAGTGTAAGGGGAAATATTTTGTAACAGCTCAAAGAAGTCTTCTTACTCCATTCATACCATTCTCCTTTCCAATTGGTTGCCTTCATTCCTCTCCATAGGAGTAACTAATGGTAAAATAAGCAGAGCACAAGTGTATTCATGCCCCCACTTTTATCCTTCTTTCTGTCCTACAGATGACACTGTTAAAGAGGGTCTTGCTTCTATCAGTTGACTGTATGTATTTTAGGAAAAAGCCTAAAATATATTTCGTTTTTGCTAAGCGCCTCTGAAGCCTCAGATGCTACCTCAAAGTGTTTCCCAAAGTGAATTAAAATAAGAACTCAACTCAAGCCAGGAAGAAAAAAAAAAACACTCTAAATTAAGTAGGCATTGGAAAGAATTATACTAGTGAGAAGAGTAGTTACATATTTACATTGCTTGAAGTTATGTTCTATAAAGTCATGTCAAACATAGAAGCCATAAAAATAAACATAAAAGAAAGAGAGAGGAGGCTAAATATATTAAAAGTCTTTCCCTAGCAGTTCCTCTTTAGTGTACTGGCTATTTTTGTTAAGCCAACAATGATTTCTTTAAGACCTGAGGCACATGGGTCAGTAATGGTTTCCATGGTTTAGATAATTATCTACCTGCATGGGATATTTGAGGTATTCACAGAATGAAGACAAGAGAAAAGCTTACTTTTGAAGCACCTCCTTCCTTTACCTCAATCCACTTGGCTGTTGATTAAATGGAATGAAAACCCTTCTCTCTCCCCTATTTGTGTGTGTGTAGCTATTAATGTGATAAAGGTGGGTGTGAGTGGTATATAGGTATAACACTATACCTATGGGTATAGTGTTTGGGGGTACTTGGACCTTGTTCATAAAATAACAAACATTTTGATTAAAGCACAGCTATAAGAGAGTACTTCTGGATTAGCAGAGTAAGGACTTCCAAAAATCCACCCTTCCATAAAAGCAAAAATAAACTAGAAAAAATGCCAAAATTAACCTTTTAAAAACTCTGGAAATTAACCAAAGTTTTGATAACTATTCATTCAGGAAAAATCAGTAAATATTGACAAGAATAGTGAGCTTCGTGGCATTTAAACTTGGTTGATTTCCATCTCTCTCACCCCAGCACAGAGGTAGCCTTGAATCAACAGCTTCCCAACTATGGCTGTTGTGAGAACCAGAAGCCAGGCAGCCACGAGGAGGGAAAATGGGTTTGGAGCTCCCCCATAAAACCTTATTTCCAAAAAATTGTAACTGTTGGGCCAGGTGCAGTGGCTGACATTGGTATTCCCAGCACTTTGGAAGGCTGATGTGGCAGATTGTTTGAGCTCAGGAGTTCAAAACTATTCTGGCCGACACTTTGTGGTAACATCTGAGGCTTCAGAGGCACTTGGCAAAAACAAAATATATTTTAGGCTTTTTCCTAAGATACATACAGTCAACGGATAGAAGAAAGACCCTCTTTAACAATGTCAATATGTAATAGACAAAGAAGGATAAAAAGTGGGGCATGAGGACCCTTGTGCTTTGCTTATGTTCCCATTAGTTGCTGCTATGGAGAGGAATGAAGGCAACCAATTGGGAAGGGGATGGTATGGATGGGGTGAGAAGCCTTCTTTGAGCAGTTACAAATGTGTGGAAATTAAGCAACATATTCTTAATAAATTAAAAAATGCTTTGAGATTAATGAAAATGAAGACACATTATACCAAAACTTGTGGGATGCAGCAAAACTGTTCTTAGAGAGAAATTTATAGCTTTGTTAAAAAAAAAGATCCTATTGGGGAGGGAATAGCATTAGAAGAAATACTTCATGTAGATGACGGGGTGATGGATGCAGCAAACCACCATGGCATGTGAATACCTATGTAACAAACCTGCACATTCTGTACATGTACCCCAGAACTTAAAGTATAATAAATAAATTTTTAAAATAAATAAAATAATAAAAAAAGAAAATGTTTGAGAAAAAAAAGATCCTAAATTGGTAACCTAGTCTTATACCTTAAGACACTGAAAAAAGAAGAGCAAACTAGACCTAAACAGAAATAATGAAATAATAAATATTAGAGTAGAAATAAATGATATAGTGTTAGAAAGACAATAGGGAGAATCAACAAAAACAAAAGGTAGCTCTTTGAAAGGATTAACACAATTGTCAAATCCTGAGGTGGATTGAACAAACAAAAAAGATGACTCAAATTATTAGAATCAGAAATAAAAGAAATGACACTATTAACCTTACAGAAATAAAAAAGGATTATAAAGGAATACCATGAACAATTATATGCCAATAAATTATATAACACAGGTGAAATAGACAAATTTATTTTCCTTCCAACTTTTGTTTGAGCTTCATGGGTACATGTGCAGGTTACATGAGTAAATTGCCTGTTGCTGGGGTTTGGTGTACAACTTATTTTGTCATTCCAATAGTGAGTATGCTATCTAATGAGTAGTTTATTGATCCTTACCCTTCTCCCACCTCCCACGCTCAAGTAGGCCCTGGTGTCTATTGTTCCCTTCTTTGTGTCCATGTGTATTTAGTGTTTAGCTCCTGTTTATAAGTGAGAATATATAGTATTTGGTTTTCTTTTCCTGCATTAATTCACTTAGGATAGTGGCCTCCAGCTACATCTGTGTTGCTGCAAAAGGCATGATTTCATTCTTGTTAACAGCTGCATATTATTCCACAGTTATATGTCCCACATTTTCTTTATCCAGTTCACCACTGATGGGCATCTAGGTTGCCACATATCCCTGTTTCTCCAGGATTGGTCCTTGGTGATTTGTTAAGTTCCTTTAGTGAAGCCATGTTTTCCTGGATCGTCTTAATACTTGTAGATGTTTGTCTGTGTCTGGGCATCGAATAGTTAGGGATGTATTATAGTCTTTGTTGTCTGGGCTTGTTTGTACCCATCCTCCTTGGGGAAGCTTTCCAGATACTCAAAAGGACTCAGGTGTTGTGATCTTAGCTGTGTCTGGTTTAGGGGAAACCCCAAGCCCAGTAATGCTGTGGTTCTTGCAGTCTTGTAGAGGTATTACCTTGATGGTCTTGGACAAGATCTGGGAGAATTCTCTGGATTACCAGGCAGAGACTCTTGCTCTCTTCCATTACTTTCTCCCAAATGAACAAAATCTCTCTCTCTGTTCTGAGCCACCTGAAGCTGGGGGTGGAGTGACACAAGCATCCCTGTGGCCACCACCACTAGGACTGCACTGAGTCACACCTGAAGCCAGTACAGCAATAGGTCTTGTCAATCTTGTCCACTAGGTCTTGCTATAACCAATCCCTGGCTACTTTGTATGTTCATTCAAAGCCCTGGGGCTCTACAATCAGCAGGAGACAAAGCCAGTCAGGCCTTTGTCCTTTCCTTCAGGTTGGTAAGTTCCCCCAGACCTTGGGTAGGTTCTGAAGTGCTGTCTGGGAGCCATAGGCTAGAGTAGAAAACCATAAAAGTCATCTTGGTGTTCTATTGTACTGCAGCTGAGCTGGCACTCAAAGCACAAGACACAGTCCTTTCCACTCTTCACTCCCACTTTCACAGCAAGAGGAGCTTCACCATATGGCCACTGCTACCACAGGCCCACAGGACATGCTGCCAGACTACCACTGATATTCCGCTAAGGCCAAAGGCTCTTCAGTCAGCTTGTGGTAAATGCTGCCTGGCCTGGAACTCATCCTTCAGGAAAGTGGACTCCCCTCTGGACCAGGGCAAGCCCAGAAATGTCACCCAGAAGCCATGTCTTGGAATCAGGGACCTCAAGAGCCTGCTTGCTGCTCTACCCCACTGTGGCTGAGCTGCTACTTATGGTGCAAGACAAAGTTCAATTTACTTTACCCTTTGCTTTTCTCAAGCAGAAGAAGTCTTGGACGGACCTCTAAACTGATTCCATGTCTTTCTTGTGGTGAATGGTGCTATGATAAACATATACGTGTATGTATCTTTATGGTAGAATGATTTATTTGAGTATACACCTAGTAATGGAAATGCTGGGTTGAAGGGTAATTCTAAGTCTTTTGAAACTGTTTTCCACAATGGCTGAACTAATTTACATTCCTATCAACAGTGTGTAAGCAATCCCTTTTCTTTGTAAACTTGCCAGTATCTGTTATTTTTTGACTTTTTCATAATAGCTATTCTGACTGGTGTAAGACGGTATCACACTGTGGTTTCAATTTGCATTTCTCTGATGCTTAATGATGATGGGCACTTTTTCATATGCTTGTTGGCCACACGTATGTCTTATTTTGAGAAGTATCTGTTCATATCTTTGGAAATTTTTAATGGGCTTGTTTGTTGTTTTACTTGTTGGTTTAAGTTCCTTATAGATTCTGGATATTAGGTCTTTGCCAGATATATAGTTTGCAATATTTTCTCTCATTTGTCTGTTTACTCTGTTTATTGCTTCTTTTGCTGTGCAGAAGCTCTCTACTTTAATTAGGCCCGGCTTTTCAATTTCTGTTATTGTTACAATTGCTTTTGGAGTCTTTGTCTTGAAGTCTTTTCCAGGGCCTATGCCCAGAATGGAATTTTGTTGGTTTTACTCTAGGGTTTTTATGGTTTTAGTTTTACATTTAAGTCTTTAATCCATCTTGCATTGATTTGTTTATATGGTGAAAAGAAGGAATTCAGTTTCGATCTCCTGCCTATATGGCTAGCCAGTTATCCGAGCACCATTTATCAAATAGGAAGTGCTTTCTCCATTGCTTGTTATTTTCAACTTTGTCAAAGATCAGGTGGTTTTAGGGGTGTGGCTTTATTCTTGGGTTCTCTAACCTGTTCCATTGTTCTATGAGTCTGTTTTTGTACCAGTACTATGCTGTTTTTGTTACCATAGCATTGTAATATGGCTTGAAGTTGGGTAGTTTGATGCCTCTAGCTTTCTTCTTTTTGCTTAGGATTGTTTTTCCTATTGGGGCACTTTTTTTGATTCCACGTGAATTTTAGAATAGTTTTTTTTTTTTTTTTCCAAATTCTGTGATACACATTGTTGGTAGTTTGATAGGAATAGCATTGAATCTGGAAATTGCTTTGGGCAATATGGCCATTTTAACAATATTGATTTTTTCTATCAATGAGCATGGGATATTTTTCCATTTGTTGGTGAAATTTCTGATTTCTTTCAGCAGTGTTTTGTAATTCTCATTGTAGAGATCTTTCACTTCTCTGGTTAGCTGAATTCCCAGGTATTTTGTTCTGTTTGTTGCTATTGTGAATGGCATTGTGTTTTTGATTTGGGTTTTGGCTTGGCCATTATTGGTGTGTAGAAATGCAACCAATATTTGTACATTGGTTTTGTATCCTGAAACTTTTCTGAAGTTGTTGATCAGATCTAAGAGCCTTTGAGTAGAAACTTTGGGATTTTCTAAGTATATAGTCATATCATCTGTGAGGAGAGATAGCTTGACTTTCTTGCTTTCTATTTGTATGCATTTTATTTCTTTCTCTTGCCTCATTGCTCTGGCTAGGGCTTTACTTTGTCCTTTTTGATCATTATTGGTTTACAGTCTGTTTTGTCTGAAATAAGAATGGCAACGCCTGCTCTTTTTTGTTTTCCATTAGCTTGATGAATTTTTCTCCATCCCTTTACTTTGAGCCTGTGGGGGTCATTGCATGTGAAGTGGGTGTTTTGAAGACACCATACAGTTGGCTATTGATTCTTTATCCAATTTGCCACTCTGTGCTTTTTGAGTGGGGTATTTAGCTCCTTTACATTCAAGGTTAATATTGATATATGTGGATCTTATCCTGTCATGGCGTTGTTAGCTGGTTGTTATGTAGACCTGATTGTGTAGTTGTTTTATAATGTCAGTGGTCTTTGTATTTAAGTTGTTTTGTGGTGGCCAGTAATGGTCTTTCATTTTCATGTTTAGCACTCCCTTAAGGACCTCTCATAAGGGAGGTCTGTTGATAATGAATTCCCTTAGCATTTGCCTTTATGAAACTGATTTTATTTCTCCTTCATTTATTAGGCATAGTTTGTCTGAATATAAAATGCTTGGTTAGAATTTACTTTCTTTAAGGATGTTGAATATAGGCCCCCAATCTCTTCTTGCTTGTAGGGTTTCTGCTGAAAAGTCCACTGTTAGCCTGATAAGGTTCCCTTTGTAGGTGACCTGCCCTTTCACTCTAGCTGCCTTTACCATATTTCCTTTAGTATTGACCTTGGAGAATCTGATGACTACATGTCTTTGAGATGGTTGTTTTGTCTAGTATGTTGCAGAGGTTTTATGAATTTCCTGAATTTGAGTGTTGAGCTCTCTAGTGAGGTTGGGGAAATTTTTGTGGACAATATCTTCAAATATATTTTCCAATTTGCTTGTTTGCTCTCCTTCTGTCTTTTAGGGATGCCAATTAATTATAAGCTTTTTTTTTTTTTTGTAATCTCAATTAATCATAGGCTTGGTTTCTTTGCATAATCTCATGGTATCTGCCATGCCAGCAGGGTGACAGGGTGTGCTCTCAAAGCAGTGGGGAGAGGCTGTGGATGAGGGGAATGCTGTGGGCATGATGGAGCCCATCTCTGATGATTAGGTGGAGTCTGCCAGTGATGGCTACTGGGAATAAAACTAAGATTTCATTCACTTTTTAAAATTCTTTTTTTTTTTTTACTTTTGTCTGACTAATTTGAAGAACTGGTCGTTGAGCTCTGAGATTCTTTCCTCAGCTTGATGGATTCTGCTGTTAATGTTTCTGATTGGATTATGAAATTATTATGAGGAGTTTTTAGCCCTATGAGATCAGTTTGGTTCTTTTTAAAAATGGCTATTTTGTCTTTCAGCTTTTTTATTTTACTGGATTTCTTAGATTCCTTGGATTGGATTTTAATTTTCTCCTGAATATCAATGATCTTCAATGCCATCCAGATTCTGAATTCTATGTCTGTCATTTCAGTGTGGTTAAGAACGATTGCTGGTGAGCTACTCTAGTCAATTGGAGGTAAGAAGACGCTCTCACTTTTAGAGTTGCCAGAGTTCTGTGCTGGCCACTTCTCATCTTTGTGGGCCAATGTTCCTTTAATCTTTGAGGTTGCTGTCCTTTAGATGTGACATTTTGATGCCATATTCTTTGATGCCCTTGAGGCTTTGACTGTGGTATAAGTTGGGTTTAGTTGACAGGCTTTGTTTCTGGATGATTTCAGGGGGGCCAAGGCTCAGCCCAGCACTCCTGGGCTGTTCTCTCTAACCTTTGAGGACTGGGACAAGGCCAATAGCTTTGTTTTCTGGTCCCTCAGGGTTAAGCACCTGCTGTGCTGGAGGGGCTGAAGTGTTCCTCATCTGCTGGCAACAATACTCCAATTGGGGGTTCTGGGAAAAGTGCTTCATCAGGGCAGTGGAAGTGCAATTCACACTAGTGTGTGTGGACTGGTGGTGATGGGGCAGTGAGATTCATGTGCATGCATGAATGCAAGCAGTGATGGTGTCATACATGTGCTGGCAGCAGCAGTGGGGTTGCAGCGTGGTAGGGTTTGCATGTGTGCATGTGCTGGTGGTGGCAGTGTGGTGGGGTCTGTGTCTGCATACATGCTGTTGGCAGCAGGATGACAGGGTCTGAAAACATATGTGTGCTCTCAAAGCAAATGGCGGGGGCTGCTGTGGACAAGCGTGCATTGTCAAAATGGTAGGGGAAGGCTGTGAGAGGGTGTGCTCTAGCTGAGGCCCATCTGTGAAAGCTCTCTCTGATGGTTAGGCGGGGTCTGCCAGTGAAAGAGGTACCGTGGTGGCAACTGGGAAGTGTCCCAGTTGGGCTTCTGAGGGTGAGTTGCAAGCACATGTGGTCAGACAGGGACCCTGGGACAGGCTGGCATACAGGTGGGTGCTCAGATTAGACTGGCCTCGTCCCACAGGCAAGATAACCCTGTCTTGTTCAGGTCCAACAGTCCCCAAAGGCCAAAGCCACCGAGAGGGCATGGCAAGCCTTGGTGGATGGTTGTACCTGTCTGTGCTCTCCTGCAGCTGTACCTGCACCAAACTCTCTGGGCTCCATGCAGGCTATAGTCCTGTCCCAACCAACTCTCCAGGTAGCTCTCTCTGCCATCTCAAATGTCTGTAGGGATCATGGGGTCTCCTTCAGCTAGGATTGTGGAGCTCTGCAGTGGGCATGGAGTGGGACACTCCATGCCTATTTCACTCGCTCATTCCCCAGCAACTACTTGTGGCCAGGAATGAGTCATGGTACTCAGTAAACTTGTGCATGGTTTTCAGGTTTGTTTCCCGCTTCAGCCGAAGATCTGTTTCCTTCCTCTGTTCACTCTCAATGCCTTATTTACAATCCGTTTGCAGTTTGTTGATCATCCTGATGGCCTGGTTTCTTGGTGGGAGAAGATCTTCCTGGCTTCATTTAGTTGGCCATTGTGGCTTCTCTCCATCTTAATAGACAAATTTCTACAAAGACAGAAGCTATTAAAACTGATTCAAGAAGAAATAGAGAATGTTACTAGATCTACACCAAAAAGTGATTGAATTAATAGTAATAATAAATATTGACAAAGAATATTTGTCAAGTAATAATAAATATTGACAAAGAAAAGCCCAGTTCCAGATGGCTTCATTGGGCTTTCTTTTAGGGGTGATAAAGATATTCTGAAATTAATTAGTGGTGATGGTTGTACAACTGTGAATATTTTAATAATGACTGAGTTTTACACTTTAAAAGGATGAATTCATGGTATGTGAATTTATTTCTAAAAAGCTGTATTTTTTTATTATACTTTAAGTTATTGGATACATGTGCAGAATGTGCAAGTTTGTTACATAGGTATACATGTGCCATGGTGGTTGGCTGCACCCATCAGCTCATCCTCTACATTAGGTATTTCTCCTAATACTATCCCTTCCCTAACCTCCACCCCCTGACAGGCCCCAGCGTGTGATGTTCCCCTCCCTGTGTCCATGTGTTCTCATTGTTCAACTCTCACTTATGAGTGAGAACATGCAGTGTTTGGTGTTCTGTTCTTGTGTTAGTTTGCTGAGAATGATGGTTTCCAGCTTCATCCATGTCCCTGAAAAGGACATGAACGCATCCTTTTTCATAGCTGCATGGTATTCCATGGTATATATGTGCCACATTTTCTTTATCCAGTCTATCACTGATGGGCATTTGGGTTGGTTCCAAGTCTTTGCTATTGTGAACAGTGCTGCAATAAACATATGTGTGCATGTGTCTTCATATGAGAATGATTTATAATCCCTTGAGTATATACCCAGTTATGGGATTGCTGGGTGAAATGGTAAAATCATTCCTATTTCTCCACATCCTCTCCAGCATCTGCTGTTTCCTGACTTTTCAATGATCACCATTCTAACTGGTGTGAGATAGTATCTCATTGTGGTTTTGAGTGGTATTTCTCTAATGACCAGTGATGATGAGCTTTTTTGCATATGTTTGTTGGCTGCATAAATGTCTTCTTTTGAGAAGTGTCTTTTCATATACTTTGCCCACTTTTTGATGGGGTTGTTTTTTTTCTTATAAATTTGTCTAAGTTATTTATAGATTCTGGATATTAACCCTTTGTCAAATGGATAGATTACAAACATTTTCTCCCATTCTGTAGGTTGCCTGTTCACTCTGATGATAGCTTCTTCTGCTGTGCAGAAGGTCTTTAGCTTAATTAGATCCCATTTGCCAATTTAGGGTTTTGTTGCCATTGCTTTTGGTGTTTTAGTCATGAAACATAGCCCATGCCTATGTTCTAAATTTTATTGCCTAGGTTTCCTTTAATGTCTTTATGGTTTTAGGTCTTATGTTTGAGTCTTTAATCCACTTTAATTTTTGTATAAGGTATAAAGAAGGGGTCCAGTTTCAGTTTTCTGCATGTGGCTAGCCAGTTTTTCTAACACCATTTATTAAATAGGGAATCCTTTCTCCATTGCTTGCTTTTGTCAGGATTTCAAAGATCAGATTGTTGTAGATATGTTATTTCTGAGGCCTCTGTTCTGTTTCATTGGTCTGTATATCTGTTTTGGTACCAGTACCATGCTGTTTTTGTTACTGTAGTCTTGTAGTATAGTTTGAAGTCAGGTAGCATGATGCCTGTAGCTTTTTTCTTTTTCCTTAGGATTGTCTTGGCTATGCAGGCTCCTTTTTGGTTCCATATGAAATTTAAAGTAGTTTATTCTAATTCTGTGAAGAAAGTGAATGGTAGCTTGATGGGAGTAGCATTGAATCTATAAATTAATTTGGGCAATATTGGCATTTTCATGATATTGATTTTTCCTATCCATGAGCACGAAATGTTTTTCCATCTGTTTATGTCCTCTCTTATTTCCTTGAGCAGTAGTTTGTAGTTCTTCTTGAAGAGGCCCTTCACATCCCTTGTAAGTTGTATTCCTAGGTATTTTATTCTCTTTGTAGCAATTGTGAATGGGAGTTCACTCATGATTTGACTCTCTGTGTGTGTATTTTTGGTGTATAGGAATGCTTGTGATTTTTGCATCTTGATTTTGTATCCTGAGACTTTGCTGAAGTTGCTTTTCAGCTTAAGGAGATTTTGGGCTGAGATGATGGGTTTTTCTAGATATACAATCATGTCATCTGCAAACAGAGACAATTTGACTTCCTCTCTTCCTATTTGAATTCCCTTTATTTCTTTCTCTTGCCTGATTGCCCTGACGAGAACTTCCAATACTATGTTGAATAGTAGTGACAAGAGAGGGCAATCTTGTCTTGCGCTTGTTTTCAAAGGGAGTGCTTCCAGTTTTTGCTCATTCAGTGTGATATTGGTTGTGGGTTTGTCATAAATAGTCTGATTATTTTGAGATACGTACCATCAATACCTAGGTTACTGAGAGTTTTTAGCATGAAGGGGTGTAGAATTTTATCAAAGGCCTTTTCTGCATCTATTGAGATAATCTTGTGGTTTTTCCCATTGGTTTTGTTTATGTGATGAATCACGTTTATTGATTTGCATGTGTTGAACCAGGTTTGCATCCCATCAGACTATCAATGGATCTCTCAGCAGAAATTCTACAGGCCAGAAGAGAGTATGGCCCAATATTCAACATTCTTAAAGAAAAGAATTTTCAACACAGAATTTTATATCCAGCCAAACCAAGCTTCATGAGTGAAAGGGAAATAAAATTCTTTACAGACAAGCTAATGTTGAGAGATTTGTCACCACTAGACCTGCCTTATAAGAGCTCATGAAGGAATCACTAAACATGGAAAGGAACAACCGGTACCAACCACTGCAAAAACATACCAAATTGTAAAGATCATTGACACTGTGAAGAAACTGCATCAACTAACAGACAAAATAACCAGCTAACATCATCATGACATGATCAAACCCACACATAACAATATTAACCGTAAACGTAAATGGGCTAAATGCCCTGATTAAAAAGACAGAGACTGGGAAATTGAATAAAGAGTCAAAAAAGCTGTTATAAAAACCAGTGCTTAATGTTTTTTTTCGTTCATTGCAGTTAGAAACAGATTATTCAGTTTGTAGTCTTGCCAGTTCATTGCTTTCATTGTCATGTTCTCATGCCACCCCTGAAGCATTCTGACCCCTTGCGACTGGCCTTGCATAGTTTGAAACTAGGTTGCTTCTTTTTAAAACTAACTAACAACTATGGCGATCTGCTGTGCAGGTTTGTGCAAAACTAAGGGATTTTAGGGATACTGGAATTTCAGTCCTGAAGGCAGGACTGTCTCTGACAAACTGAGCTGGTTGATCAACCTTATTGTAATCCATATCTTGCCTATTGGACGCTTGCAGCAAATATCTTAACTGCTGCCTTGCAACTTGCATGATACAGGGTTTTCTTGCATTTTTCTGAATACTGTGCCTCTCTTACAGGTTTCTCTTCTTCCTACCATTCATCTACCAGTCAGATAAATGAACAAAACATTTATTTTCATTCTTTAAGCAAATATTCATTGTGTGCCTCCTATATTCTATCCATTATAAAAGATACTGGTAATACAGATGGTGTCTGATACAAATCAGACAAATTTTACCCTTTATGGAGCTTACAGTGTAGTGAGGAGGAAATGGAAATAAACAAACAAATGTGTTATATGGACTGCACAGCAAGGAAGAAAATAATACAGGGTTAGGGAATTGAGAGTTATGAGATAGGGAAAAAGATATTTTAGATGGGGTGCTTTTATTTATAATGTGACATTTAGGCAGACCACTGAGTGAAATGATGGCATGAACAATGTAGTTAGTTGGCAGTGTGGAAGTTAGGCTGAGAAAGCAGCAAGTGCAAAGGTCGTGAGGTAGAAACATACTTGGTCTCCTTTAGGAGCAGAAGATTGATTCTTATCTTTTGTCCTCTGTTGTTACTGACTCAGGGGTTCAGTCATGCTTGTGATTTTAACACTAGCACTACAGTACTCCCCACTACACCTCTGCTACATTACCTTCATGTTCCAATTAATTCAGAAAAATTTTCCTAAAACAAGGCTACGGTAACCAAAAGAGTATGGTACTGGTACAAAAACAGACACATAGACCAATGGAACACAATAGAGAACTCAGAAATAACACCACACATCTACAACCATCTGATCTTCAACAAACCTGATAAAAACAAGCAATGGGGAAAGGATTTCCTATTTAATAAATGGTGCTGGGAGAACTGGCTAGCCATATGCAGAAAATTGAAACTGGACTCCTTTCTTACACCTAATACAAAAATTAACACAAGATGAATTACAGACTTAAATGGAAAACTCAAAATTATAAAAACCTTAGAAGAAAATCTAGGCAATACCATTCAGGACATAGGCTCAGGCAAAGATTTCACAATGAAAACACCAAAAGCAATTACAACAATAGCAAAAATTGACAGATGGGATCTAAAACAAAAGAGCTTCTGCACAGCAAAAGAAACTATCATCAGAGTGAACAGGCAATCTACAGAGTGGGAGAAAATTTTTGCAGTCTGTCCATCTGATCAAGGGCTAATATCCAGAATCTACAAATAACTTAAATAAATTTACAAGAAAAAAACAAACAGCATCAAAAGTGGATGAAAGATATGAACAGACACTTCTCAAAAATTTATGTAGCCCACAAACATATGAAAAAAAGCTCATCATCACTAGTCATTAGAAAAATGCAAATCAAAACAACAATGAGATACCATCTCACACCAGTTAGAATGGCAATCATTAAAAATTCAGGAAACAACAGATGCTGGAGAGGATGTGGAGAAATAGGAATGCTATTACATTGTTGGTGGCAGCATAAATTAGTTCAACCATTGTGGAAGACAGTGTAGCGATTCCTTAAGGATCTAGAGCCAGAAATACCATTTGCCCCAGCAATCCCATTACTGGGTATATACCCAAAGGGTTATAAATCACTCTAATATAAAGACACATGCATACATATGTTTATTGTGGCACTGTTCACAATAGCAAAGACTTGGAAGCAATCCAAATGCCCATCAATGATAGATTGGATAATGAAAATATGGCACACATAGACCATGAAATACTCTGCAGCCATAAAAAAGGATGAGTTCATGTCCTTTGCAGTGACATGGATGAAGCTGGAAGCCATCATTCTCAGCAAACTAACACAGGAACAGAAAACCGAACATTGCATGGTTTCACTCATAAGTGGGAGCTGAACAATGAGAACACATGGACACAGGAGGGGAATCACAATGGCATGTGTATACCACAATGGCATGTGTAGACCTATGTAACAAACCTGCACATTCTGCACATGTATCCTGGAACTTAAAGTATAAAAAAAAAAAAAAAAAAAAGAAAACAACTCCATTAAAAAGTGGGCAAAGGACATGAACACTTTTCAAAAGGAGACATTCATGTAGTCAACAAAGATATGAGAACAAAGCTCAACATTACTGATCATTAGAGAAATGCAAATCAAAACCACAGTGAGATATCACCTCACACTATTCAGAATGGAGAATATTAAAAAGTCAAGAAACAACAGATGCTGCCAGGGTTGTGAGAAAAAGGAATGTTTTTGCACTGTTGGTGGGAATGTAAACTAGTTCAACCATTGTGGAAGACAGTGTGGTGATTCCTCAAAGATCTAGAAGCAGAAAAACCATTTGATCCAGTAATCCCATTACTGGGTACATACCCAAAGGAATATAAATCCTTCTATTATAAAGATATACACGTATATGTTCATTGCAACACTATTCATAATAGCAAAGACATGGAATCAAACCAAATGCCCATCAATGATAGACTGGATAAAGAAAATGTGGTACATATACACCATGGAATACTATGCAGTCATAAAAAGGAACAAATTATGTACTATGTAGGGGCATGGATGGAGCTGGAAGTGGTGATCCTCAGCAAACTAACACAGGAACAGAAAACCAAATACCACATATTCTCACTTATAAGTGGGAGCTGAACAATGAGACCACATGGTCACTTGCACAGCCGGGGAGACAACACACACTGAGGTCTATCATGGGGTGGGGGTGGGAGAGTATCAAGAAGAACAGCTAATGGGTACTGGGCTTAATACATAGGTGATTAGTTGATCTGTGCAGCAAACCACCATGGCACACATTTGCCTATGTAACAAACCTGTGCATCCCACACATGTACCCTGGAACTTAAATAAAAGTTGATTAAAAAGCATTTGTTCTGATTATGTCTCATTCTATTAGTTCTCTGAGAATTGCTAGTTGATTCTGATTTACCTAAATAAAAATCCAAACTGTTCCCCTAGTCTCTAACTATATCTCTTAACTGTTTCACAAATTTTGATTCCTATCATCCTTTTACTGGTCTATTTCAGCTCAGCTGGTCTCTCTTTACTGAATGTTTTTATTGTGGTAAAAATGTACATAACATAAGATTTGACATTCTCATCACTTTAAGCGTATACTTTGATGGTATTAAGTACATTTATATTGTTGTGCAACAATCATCACCATCCATCTCCAGAAATGTCTCATCTTCCCAAACTGAAATTCCGTACCCATTAAATACTAGCTACCCACGTCTCCCTTTCCCTGCCTTCTGACAACCACCAACAATTTTCTGGCTCTATGAAAGTGAATGCTCTAGACCCCTCATATAATTGAAATCATACAATGCTTGTATAAATATTAGTGTGCAAATATCTTATTAGTCCATGCTCTCAATTATTTTGAAATTGAAAAGAAGTGAAATTGCTGGATCATATGGTAATTCTACGTTTAACTTTTTGAGGAAACACCATGCTGGTTTCCATAGTGGATACACCATTTTACAGTCCCAGCAGCAATGCACAAGTATTCCAATTTTTTCACATTGTTACAAACATTTGTTATTTTCTGTTTTTTGTTTTATAACAGCCGGCCTCATGAATATGAAATGGTACCTTAATGTCATTTCAATTTGCATTTTTCTAATAATGACTGGTGTTGAATATATTTTCATGGCTCACTGGCCATTCATATAATTTCTTTGGAGAAATATCTATTCAAATCCTTTGCCTAATTTTAAATTGGATTGTCTTTTGTTGTTGAATTTCAGGTTTCTTTACATATTCTAGATATTAACTTCCTATCAGACATATGGTTTGCAAATATTTTCTTCCATTTTGTGGGTTATGTTTTCATTCTGTTGACAATGACATTTGAGGCACAAACATTTTTAATGTTGATAAAGTCTGATGTATTAATTTTTTGTTTTGTTGCCTATGTTTTTGGTGTCATGGTCAATAAATCATTACCAGTCCAATGTCATGTAGCTTTCCCCCTGTGTTTTCTTGTAAGAGTTTATACTTTTAGCTTTTACACTTAGGTTTTTGGTCCATTTTGAGTTAACTTTTGTGTATGGTGTAAGGTAAGGGTCTAACTTTGTTTTTTCATATGTAGATATCCCAAATTTCTAACACCATTTGTTCAAGAAACACAAAAGTTATATTCAAGTTAAATAGGCAATGCATCCTTATTGATTCAGAATATCTCTGGCATTAAGTCCTATGCTGAAATGGCTCTCACTTCCAGCTTTGCTGAAGGCTTGCTCTTCTCCCTAAAGAGATCTGTTCATATTAGTAAATAGCTATTGAAACAACATTCTCAGCTGTAGTAGTTTGTTATTGTAATCCCCCTAGTTGTCTTATTGATTTGTTTTTCTACAATTGTTTGCCACTGCCACATATAGTTGAACATACCAAATAACTATTTTAAAATCCTCTTTCAACATGGAACCACATTTGAACTAATTTTCCTGGTGGATGCTGGAAAATCAAGTGTTTAGAAGTGGATGTCAGGTGGTTCATTTCTGGTCTTTACTTGAATTGTGTCAAACACCATCTTCTCAGTGAGGTTTACCTTACCCACTCTATTAAAAATTGTAACCCTCACCCTTACAAAACACCCCCTACTCTATTTCCCTTTTTATTCTTTTTAGCACTCATTGCTATCTAACATAGTATAACACTGACCTATTTATTTTTTTCATTGTCTCCCCAGCCAGCATGTAAGCCTACCAAGGCAAGAATGGCTCACTGTGGTATCCTCAAAGCCTAAAATTATGTCTCACATATAGTATAGGTTCATAGTAAATATTTGTTGAGCGAATGAAGTCAGAGTCATTCTTAGCCTAGAGGCCAAGGGCATGGCAGGACAGCTCTTTGAATAGCATTGTGAACTGGTTAGTGAGGTTTTAATGCTCCTACATTTCTTTATAGGTTTTCTAGGCTAAATAGTGGAGATGGAGTTGATTAATGTAAGCCTTCCTAGAAAGGTGTGTTTGAAAGTGTGCTTTGAAAAGAACAAAGGCCAGAGAATAGGGGAAAATTAAGAAAAGACCTCCCAAATTGAAGAAATACTATTCTCCAGAGAGGGGATAATTAGCTTAGCTAAAGGGAAGAATTCTTACTCAGCAATAATCAGAAATAAGAATAAAAGGATTGTCATTAGCCAAGGTCCCTAAAAGCCAGAGAAGGGGGTTTGAAGTTGATATCCCAGGGAGTAATGACTATAGGAACAAAATCAGCAGATATCAAGGTTCCTGCTACTTTGTAGCTGTGTGACCTTTTACAAGTAACTAATGTCTCTGTGTGCTTCAGTTCTTTCATCTGCAAAATGGGGACAAAAATAGTATAGTGTCTACCTCCTAGCATTGTAAGAATCAAGATAATGCAGGCAAAGTACTTGACACAGTGACTGGCATATAATGAACACTTAGTGGATGCTACCTATTATTATCATAATCATCATCATGCTGTGAGTCTTCTCATAATTTATTATATTATGAGTATTTTACATTTTCTAGTCAAAACTGTTGTTGGTTTAGGGAGTCATCAAACCAAGGGCTTTGATTGAAAATATTGGTGTAAGTAATTGGGGTGAGTGTTATTTCATGAGCAACAATTATGAATCGCTTTTATGGGGCTGCCCGTATGAATACTGTCACCAGTAACTTTAGGATGCATTAGATTCTGGATAGCTTCCTGGATTCTGGACAGCCTGGGCAATGAGCACAATGGGGAAGGGAAGGCAGACTATCTGAAATTTTTAGATCTTGGCACTGAAGGTGAGCTCTGCCTATAAACTACTATATTATTATTTTTTTTAAATATAGAGAATTGCCTAAGTGCAATTCCTCACACTTAATGATTTTAGTAAGTAGCCAATGAAGGAAAAGTGGTAGAGTTGGTACATAAAGTGAAACCATCATTGTCATTTGAGGTCTTGGTCACAAAATATGAAGTTTCTTAGTACTATATGTCTTAGCTGCTACAACAAAATATCTTAGACTGAGTAACTTATAAACAACAAAAATTATTTCTTCCAGCTTTGAGTCTGGGAAGTCCAGGATCAAGATGCTGGTGGTGTCTGTGGAGGGCCCACTGTCTCACAGATGACAACTTCTTGCTGTGTCTTCACATGATGGAAGAAGTGAGGGGTTGCCTTTCAAGTCTTTTTTATAAGAGCACTCATCCCATTCATGAGGGTTCTACTCTGATGGGGTCCCAAATATCCTACCACCTGCTAATAACATCACCTTGGGTGTTAGGAGTTCAACAGATAAATTTCAAAAGGACACAAACATTTAGAAGATAGTGTCATATGTGGCAGACAAGGAAGAGGGAGCCAGAACCCAGGACAAGTCTGTTCACCAGGACAGTGCAGGATACCTAGAGCAGGTGGTACTTAATTACATTACTCAATTCAATCAGTTAGATCATCATGGAGTAGGTCTGTCCACATGCTGTAACGTCCTCAGCTCCTGGACTAGGATTTGATTCTTGAGAGAAATCTGGGCAAAAGCAAGCTGAGAAAATCACTCTATGAATGAGCGGTTCATATGGCTGAGAAGGAGATCACATATACACATTGTCTGTGATTATTTATTTTAAGTTGTGAGATGGACTGTGAAGGACAAGTATGATTTGGACATGTGGGATTGTTTGTGGGGAGTACAGAATTCAAGTCAAATGGAATAAGGTAGGGAAGGAAATGAAGTTGAGAAGGCACAGAGCTGAAATGTAGGGGTAGGTCAGTGGTGTGATATAAGGCTGGAAAGGTAGTTTGGGGCCATTTTGTGAATGGTCCCAAATGCCAAATTAAACAGTTTTATGATTATTTCAAAATAATGAGAATCTACTGAATGTTTTGGAGCAGGAGAGTAATATGCTTAAAGACGTGCTTTGGAAGAATTAATTTGTTGGTAATTAGGTGGGTGGGTTTCAGGGATGTTAACTTGGAGATAAGGAAACTAGTTAGGTGATTGCTAATTGGACAGGAGGAAATTTAGGGCAAAACTGGGGATGTGGGAGTGGGAATGAAGATGAAAGGACAAAGCCAAAGCATTTAGATGATAAATTTGGCAGGAAGTGACATCTGAAAGGCATTAGATGCAAGTTCTAATATATCAGGGATTTTTGTTGGTCATATTCACTACTGTATCCCAAGAACCTAGAATAGTCCTTGGTACTTAGATGATGCTCAATAAATAGTTTTTCAATGGTGCCTAGACATTGTGCAACTTCTATACACTAAACTGTGGTATGTGTTTACACACCTGACTCCTGAAACCCAGCTCATCTTTCACACTAGCTCTAAGCGCTACCTCCCATAGCAATGCTCACTCAATTCCTGCTCCTCTATTCATACCCATGACCCACTAATAACTCTAATAACTTACAGTCTTAATGACAACATCTTGAGTTCAGCTTTTCTCCATTCTTCTCTTTCCAATGTTTTGGCTATATAGTTTAGATAACAAAAATCTTTGTTTAGGACCCAGAGAAGACACTGTGCAAGGACTGCCAAAGAAAGAGTTGTGTTGTCTCCATGGATCAAGTAGAAAAGAGGGCAAGAGTATGTTTGGAGGGTCTGCACCATGGGAAGGAAATGGGCAATGTTTTCCCTGGGCAATGACTTGGGCAACAACTAACAATTTAGTGTTAAACACTAATTTAATAAAAATTCCCTCTATCATGGTTAGGAAGAATCAATATCGTGAAAATGGCCATACTGCCCAAAGTAATTTACAGATTCAATGCAATCCCCATCAAGCTACCAATGACCTTCTTTGCAGAACTGGAAAAAACCACCTTAAACTTCATATGGAACCAAAAGAGAGCCCGCATAGCCAAGTCAATTCTAAGCAAAAAGAACAAAGCAGGGGGCATCACACTACCAGACTTCAAACTATACTACAAGGCTACAGTAATCAAAACAGCATGGTACTGGTACCAAAACAGAGATATAGACCAATGGAACAGAACAGAGGTCTCGGAGGCAACACAACCTTTCTACAACCATCTGATCTTTGACAAACCAGACAAAAACAAGCAATGGGGAAAGGATTCCCTGTTCAATAAATGGTGTTGGGAAAGCTGGCTAGCCATGTGCAGAAAGCAGAAACTGGACCCCTTCCTGACACCTTACACTAAAATTAACTCCAGATGGATTAAAGACTTAAACATAAGACCTAACACCATAAAAACCCTAGAAAAAAATCTAGGCAAAACCATTCAGGACGTAGGTGTAGGCAAGGACTTCATGACCAAAACACCAAAAGCATTGACAACAAAAGCCAAAATAGACAAATGGGACCTAATCAAACTCCACAGCTTCTGCACAGCAAAAGAAACAATCATTAGAGTGAATCGGCAAACAACAGATTGGGAAAAAATTTTTGCAGTTTACCCATCTGACAAAGGGCTGATATCCAAAATTTACAAAGAACTAAAGCAGATTTACAAGAAAAAAACTAACAAGCCCATTCAAAAGTGGGCAAAGGATATGAACAGACACTTCTCAAAAGAAGACATACGTGAGGCCAACAAACATATGAAAAAATGCTCATCATCACTGGTCATCAGAGAAATGCAAATCAAAACTACACTGAGATACCATCTCACGCCGGTTAGAATGGCGATCATTAAAAAATCTGGAGACAACAGATGCTGGAGAGGATGTGGAGAAATAGGAACACTTTTGCACTGTTGGTGGGAGTGTAAATTAGTTCAACCATTGGGGAAGACAGTGTGGCGATTCCTCAAGGACCTAGAAATAGAAATTCCATTTGACCCAGCAATCCCATTACTGGGTATATATCCAAAGGATTACAAATCATTCTACTATAAGGACACGTGTACCCGAATGTTCATTGCAGCACTGTTTACAATAGCAAAGACCTGGAACCA
>NW_022437602.1:0-34063 GCF_009761245.1 Sapajus apella
GTCTTCACTTCTTTTCTCTGAAAGCCCCTGTGTGTGTAACAATTAAATATTCATATCAAACAAAATTTGCATGGCTTTCCTCCTGTTAGTCTGTCTTTCATTAGCGTAATTTTCAGGTCCCAATTACAGAACTAAGAAGGTAGAGGAAAAGAATGTTTCCTCTTTTGCACTTCTTTGGCCATGAGCGTGCTGGGAAGTGAGTGGATTAGGATACGACTAGTTGCGAAATATTCAGAATCCATTCTCTTTAGGGGTCCTATTTAAACTGTGGGGGCAAGTTTAAAAGTAAATCAGACAAAACTGGCAAAAGCCACAGTTTGTCAGCATCTATAGAGCACTTAACTATTGAGCACTTAACATAGGCCCAAGCTCTGGACTAATTGCATTATCTAGATTATCTCAGATAATCTTTTCAACAACTCTGAGAAGTGGGTGGTCTCATTAATCCTATTTTACAGACCAGGAATCTGAGCCACAGAAAGGTTAAGTAACTGGCCCAAGGCTACAGAGCTAAGAAGCAGTAGAGCTGGGATTTGGGCACTTGCACTCTGACCCTAGAGCCACACATGCCACTGCTCCACTATATGTACAGCTTCGTTATTCAGAGCCAGATGGCTCCTGTGAGCACCCACCCTCTTCTCTTGAACAAATTTGCCACCGAACAGCAACCAATACTTGAAGTTCATAAAGTTGGAGGCCTGAGCAGAAATGGTCCTGCTTTTCTCTTTCCCTGCCTTAGATCCAGATGTGAATCTTCCTGGAGATATTTGGGGAATTGCTTCAATATTCAAGGAAAAGAATCAAGAGTTGTAGAATTCTACTGAGCTCAAGAGATTCTGCCCAGGGTCTCACTCTAGCCTCAGAGGGCAGTAGTCTCTGTTCTGAGCTCTGGCCTAAGAAGGAGGCTAAGATTCTTTCCTAAACATCTTCCCTTTGAGCAGATATACATCTTGGGCCTAGATTCTGTGTGGAAGGGTATAGGATTCAGAAAGTGGAAGACATTTTCTTTTTATTTATTTATTTATTTATTTTTTAATTGCATTTTAGGTTTTGGGGTACATGTGAAGAACATGCAAGATTGTTGCATAGGTACACACATGGCAGTGTGATTTGCTGCCTTCCTCCCCTTTATCTATAACTGGCATTTCTCCCCATGCTATCTCTCCCCACCTCCCCACCCGCCGCTATCCCTCCCCCATTTCCCCCCAACATACCCCAGTGTGCAGTGCTCCCCTCCCTGTGTCCATGTGTTCTCATTGTTCAACACCCGCCTATGAGTGAGAACATGCGGTGTTTGATCTTTTGCTCTTGTGTCAGTTTGCTGAGAATGATGGTTTCCAGGTTCATCCATGTCCCTACAAAGGACCCAAACTCATCGTTTTTGATGACTGTGTAATATTCCATGGTGTATATGTACCACATTTTCCCTGTCCAGTCTATCATCGATGGGCATTTGGGTTGGTTCCAGGTCTTTGCTATTGTAAACAGTGCTGCAATGAACATTCATGTGCACGTGTCCTTATAGTAGAACGATTTATAATCCTTTGGATATATACCCAGTAATGGGATTGCTGGGTCAAATGGAATTTCTATTTCTAGGTCCTTGAGAAATCACCACACTGTCTTGGTGGAAGGCATTTTTATGGTTCCACCAGTAGCTGGCACTTATTTCTCCCTCCTTTTCACTTCTCCCTAAGGAAAGGGGAGATGTATATAAGGAAGAAAAATGATTAGTCCTTTAGATACTCCATATCTCTGTCTTCCAACAGCACCCCCATTCCATGGAAGGTTAACCTAGTTTTAATATTGATGGGTAATACACACACTAAAAGGGCACTAGACACTTCTGGTTTCAGTAACTTGGTAGAGATAAACTACTGTGGATTTTGCCATAGGAGACTCAGAGAAATATTGGGTAAAGTTTGAGAAAAAACTCACAGCTGAGCCTGACATAAAGAAGGGACATCCCCAGGGGCAAAAAACAAAGAGGAATCTTAACAGCAGACCAATAAGCTGTTGAGCCCTCTAAGGCTGGTGTGGTGGAGTGAGAAGAGATCTAGGCTAACTGCATACAGCGTTTGGGGAGCAAAACTCTCGACCTCTAAACTTTATATACTCTGCCCTGATCAACTATTATTTAAGAGTAAGGATGAAACAAAAACATTTTCTGACAAAGACTGAGACAATTCGCCATTTTTAAAAACAATTCTCACCTTCCCACCACCTTTTTACTACCCTTTCCAGCTTCTAGTGACCATCCTTATGCTCCCTAGGTCCACAATTTAAAAATTTTTAAATTATACTTTAAGTTCTGGGGTACATGTGCAGAATGTGCAGGTTCGTTACATAGGTATACACGTGCCATGGTGGTTTGCTGGACAATTCACCATTCTTATAAAAGGTTCTGTACTTTGAACTAGGTTGGACCTGGGAAAGCTGGCAACATTTAAGAAAACGAAGCCCCTGTCCTTTGGCAAACTTTGCTGAAAATTTCACTGGTCTACCCACTGATGTGTAAGGGGATATCGAACAGACTGACCCTTGCTTTGCCACAATTTCCTCTAATAGCTTTTGAAAAAATTATTATATTTTGGTAACAGCTTTATCGAGACATAATTCACATTCCATATATGTCACCCATTTGAAGTGTGTAGTTCAGGCTGGGTGGAGTGGTTCACACCTGTAATCCCAGCACTTGGGGAGGGCTAGTAGGGAGGATCACTTGAGGTGAGAAGTTTGAGACCAGCCTGGGCAACATAGTGAGATCCTGTCACTCAGAAAAAAAAATTAAATTAGCCAGTGTGGTGGCACACACCTGTGGTCCTAGCTAATTGGAAGGCTGAGGCAGGAAGATTGCTTGAGCCCAGGAGTTTGAGACTGCAGTGAGCTATCATTGTGCCACCGTACCCAGCCTGAGTAACAGAGTGAGACCCTGTCTCTTAAAAAAAATAAATAAAAAATAAAGTGTATAGTTACATGTTTTTCAGTGTATGCACATAATTGGACAACCATCAACGTAATCTAATTTCAGAACATTTTCATCAGCTCAAAAAGCAACACAATACTTTTTTACAGTGACTTCTCATTCACCCCTGCCTCCTCAGCCCCTGGAAGCCACTAACCTATTTGCTGTCTCTATGGATATACCTATTCTGGATGTTTCATATAAATGGAATCATATTTCATGTGATCTTTTGTGGCTGGCTTCTTTCACTTAGCATAGTGTTTTCAAGGTTCACCTGTATTGTAGCATGTATCATTACTTCATTGGTTTTTGTAGCTAAAAATGTCCTTGTATGTTTATACCACATTTTGTGTATGCTACTCAGTTCATGGACATTTGGCTGTTTCCACCTTTTGGAAATTATGAATGTTGCTGCTAGGAACATTGGTGTACAAATTTTTGTGTGAACACATGTTTTTATTTCTGTTGGGTAGATACCTGGAGTAGAATTGCTGGAGCATGTGATAGCTTTATATTTCACCTTTTGAGGAACTGTCAGGCTGTTTTCCAAAGTAGTTGTACTATTTTACATTCCCACAAACAGTATGTGACAGTTCCAAGTTCTCCACATCCTTGTCAACACTTATCAGCTGACTTTTTGATTACAGCTATCCCAGTGGGTGTGAAGTGGTATCTTGCTATGGCCTTGAATTGCATTTCTGTGATGGATAATGATGTTGAACTTCCCTCTGATATCATTTTATTACGAAGATAACCATCCTGCAACATATTGCCATGAATATTTTTGGAAGGCTTCACTTTGGAGAATATGCTGGAAGAAGCCATGGTACTCCTTGCTCTCTAGCTCACCCCTAAATATGCGATTGCCCCAAGCCACTTTAAGATGGGGGAGTGAATTTAGAGAGGCAGGTACACCTGGCTCTGCTTAGACCCATAACAAGTTTCAATTGCTGCTTTGTGCAACAACGGTTGCCTGAGAGCAAAGGTGAATGTGGGCTTATGTTAATATTTTAAGGTTTGCTACAGGCCCAGGAACCTGAATTGAAAAGAGAATTTTCAGGGAAATGTGGCCCCTCTCTTGGGGATTCTTCCTCCTTCCACCAAAACCTAAAATAACCTAAACACAGAATTCATTACTGTGGTCATTCATTAGAATAGGATCCTTTTTTATTCCGACACCACTCAGAGTTTCTCCATAACTCAATCCACAAAAGTTAACCACTTCCACTCTGAGAGGGAAGGGAGGAATAGGAAAAAGGAAGAGAGGGAAAGAGGGGAGTTGGGAGAAGAATAAAACAACTTAAAAATCTGGGTTCCAAATTCCAGCTGTGCCAGTGACAACCTGTGTGGCTCTGGGGAATTTACTTGACCATTCTGGGCCTCAGTTATTTAATCTTTACCATTGTTTGATTCTCATTTTGGAGCCAGTCCAGGTGATAATTTCCTTCCCCTTCGGTCATGCACCAGGTGTAGGAAGGTGTCTAAGTGGCTTGGGGAGAGGCTTGCTGGGGGAAGCCCACTCTTAGACATTGCTAGAGGGCAGCATTGTTTCAATAATTATTCTAATAATGCTGGCTGGGGTGTGACTGGGTCAGAATAATTTAAAAATATAGTTTCTTCCTCTTCCGTAAGTGGCATTCTTACAAAGGGCAGGTAATTTCTGAACAACTGTAGAGAAACCAGAGGAAGAACAGTGCTTCTAGCCCCCTGCAAATTCCATTTTCCGTTAACAAATTTAAGGTGGAAAAGGAACAATTTTACACTTTTATTTCTAATCAAACCTCTTTGATTTTGGTCTCCTTTGGATATAGCTGCACAAATATCTTTTCCTTTTTGAAATTTCCACCAGCATCACCAGGGAAATGCTCAGGTTCATTGGGAACCTCTTCTAGAGGTTTGCTTCACAGATTCAGTGACAAAATTTCTTATCAAGGCGTTTATTATTTTCAGGCTCTTCCTTTCTTGGCTTATATTTATTATAATCCAATAATGGAATACTTAGGAAATTGATTTGTTACAAAGAATTATCCAGGCCTGGTGTAGTGGCTCATGCCTGTAGTTCCAGAACTCAGGCGATTAGACTGCTTGAGGTCAGGATTTTGAGACTAGTTCATGACTAGTTCAAATTGAGATACACTGACTGTATCTGAATGCACGAAAAAAATGCAAAAATATCTCATTAATTAAGAAAACATTGATTGCATATTAAGGTGATAACATATTGGATGTATTGGTGCTGAGTAAAATACATTATTAAAATTAACTTCACATGTTTCTTTTTGAATGTGACAATTAGAATATTTAAAATTACATACTTGGCTCACATTATATTTCTATTGGAAAGCATAGTTCTACAATGTTACAACTTATAGGTACTCGGAGAGTGATTGATTGAGTTCTCCGGGACCACAGGTCAAAAAGTGAGAAAAAGGGGCCTTAATAGTAAAGTTGAGCCAAATGTTCACCCCTGGAGCATTTCTTTATGGCTCAAGGGAGAGGGTCATGTGGGAACATCACAGCTCCTGCTGGAACAGAAAATGGGAGTGGGCAGAGAGACAATTCCCAGAAGAATGGAGGAGGCTGCTGGGTGGATAAAGCAAGAAGTATCCTCTTCAGAATCATTCTAAATGCCATTCCTTTTAACCATCAAACTCCCACAGCCAATGATACAGCAAGTTGCATTGATTTTACCTCCATCCACTTTTCTCCACCCTTAATGTATCCACTCCTCTCTTAGTTCAGTCACTGTCCTCTCAGTCATTTGCAATCACTGGCAAGTGACTTTAAAATAAACATATGATAACCAAATGACTGTTTCTTCCCTCAAGATAGGCATTTGGGAAAGCATACACCCATTTCCAAGCAAAATAGTTTGAATTATGTCCAGGTTCTGCCACTCATAATGCATATCACCAGAGCTCTCATACAGTTTTTCCGGTACTCAGTGCGCACATCTCTAAATTGAGAACAGTATGAACCCTACTTACCAGGGTCATTGGTGATACCCACGGAAAAACTATTGTGAGAATCCTTTAACATGCAAAGTACTATTTTACAGATTGGATTAAAATGCAAAAAACAGCTGTGCAATGCCTCCTTTAGAACTGCCTTTGTTGCCGAGACACATTCATCCAATACCCTCACCAAATCTTGCTTTGAAGGTAGATTTGATTTTGGAAATGTTCAGAAATCTTTAAGAGTCAAGTCTAGTGAATGATGTATGCTCAAGCAGAGTAATACTAAGTGTGGTTAAAAACAAAAGGTATGAATGTATATGAATGTAAAGCAATGGTACTTTTTAAAAAATTTATTTTGAGACAGAGTCTCACTCTGTCACCCAGGCTGGAATGCAGTGGTACAATCTTAGGCTCATGACAACCTCAGCCTCTTGGGTTCAAGCAATTCTTCTGCCTCAGCCTCCTGAATAGCTGGGATTACAGGTGCCCACCACGATGCCCGGCTAATTTTTGTATTTTTAGTAGAGACAGGGTTTCATTAGGTTGGTCAGGCTGGTCTCGAACTCCTGACCTCGTGATCTGCTCACCTTGACCTCTCAAAGTGCTGGGATTACAGGTGTGAGCCACCATGCCCAACCAATGGTACTGGTTTTACCCCCTCCCCAAGAGAGTTTCCAGAATTATTTATTACAGTGACATTCATTGATAGACTAAGTGGGTAATTGCAACTACTGGCTCATCTGACGTATCATGCTCCTTGCTCATTTGCATGTGAAGGCACTAAAGTGTTGGTTGTTTTTGTACGTACACAAAAAGCAGTTTGACTATTGGGTAATCCAACCTCTACAATATCATTTTACATTTTAAAAAACTCTTTAAAAATTATTTTTCTTGACTATTGCCAATAACCCTGTAGATAGAGTATGCCCTATTCCCAATTTAGAGATGTAAAAACTGAGACCCAGAGATGACAAATAGATCTGATGACAAAGCTGACAGAAGTGAAGCCTGATATGCTTAGACCATTTGGTTCTGAGCCTGATTTTCCTGATGGACATGTTGTCTTAATGGCATCTCCATTTCTATATGTGTACACTGTAATGATTATAATAATAATGATGAGACGAAAGTACAGAGAAGTAAAGTGACTTGTCCAAGGTTACAGCTGGTAAAGTGTTAGAGCTAGATTTGGATTCAGAAACTGCTCTTAATCTGCCTGCTAGCCTAGGCATTTCCTGAAACATTCCATTTCTTTCCCAATCAGATCTTCCTTTTTCCTTTTTATGTTTGTATAACAGCTTTATTGAGATATAATTGACATATTATATAATCCACCTATTTGCAATGAACAGTTCGATGGTTTTTAGTATATTCAGAGTTGTGTGCAACCATCACCACAATCAACTTTAGAATGTTTTTATCATCACCCGAAAAGAAGCCCTGTACCCATTAGCAATCACTCCCCAAAGCAAAGTCCTCTGTGTCCTTGTATTAGCCTGTTTTCACACATCTATAAAGGACTGCCAGAGATTGGATAATTTATGAAGGAAGGAGGTTTAATTGACTCACAGTTCTGCATGGCTAGGGAGCCTCAGGAAACTTACAATCATGGTAGAAGGGGAAGCACGCACATTCTTCACAGGGTGGCTGGAGAGAGTCAAGTGAGCGAAGGAGGAACTTGCCAAACACTTATAAAACCATCGGATCTCATGAAAAGTCACCCACTAGCATCCGAACAGCATGGGGGAAAACACTCCCATGATTATATCATCTCCTACCAGGTTCCTCCTTTAACTCCTAGGGATTATAATTTGCGATGAGATTTGGGTGGGGACACAAAGCCAAACCATATCGGTTCCCTATGTCAGTCCTCATTCTACTGACACAGCTCTTTCTGATGACTTCTTAGACAATAAATCCAGTGAGACACACAACTGCTTATATGCATGTACACACAGCCATAGTCGCACTTTAGAGTGGGGAGTCGGAATCTGTATTAGGAATCTGTAACTACTGCCACAAATGAACCTGAAAAGTTCAGTTGCTTAACGCAATAGAAGTTTACTTCTCACTCATATAATAATCCAGTGCTGGTGTTCTTGATTCGTGGGTAATTTTTCTCCATAAAATGTTTCAGAAAACACTGGCTACTTCCATACTGTGCCTTGACTATACTGTAGGGCCTGAGATTCTATTTCATTAGTGAAAACTAGTCACATGGCCTCATCTAGATGCAAGGGGAACAAGAAAATGTAGTTTTTTTCTGGGCAGCCACTTCCCTGTAACTATTGTACTCTAAGGAAGAGGGAGTACACATTTTGGTGGACTACTCTCCTTCTCTTATCATGAAAGCTCAGAAAGGTTGCAGCTGTTAAGTTGGGGAGAATAGATTTAAAAACAGGTCTGTCTAAATCCACAACTTGCTCTCTTAATTACCATACTTTCTTATTAAAAGGCAGTTCTCTTCTGATTTTTACACACACACAAAATAGTTCCTTCTTTAAAACAAATTGAAATTCAGCTATCTATCTCATGGCCTCCAATCAGACATTGCAAGGTAAACGTACTGTAAAAGCCGTGTCCTAGCAATGCCCTTGCTTCAGACTTCATTTTTTGTATATGTGGTTCATAGTCAGGAATGCTGACATGACTGTAATGATGTTCAGAGTTATTTTTTGCAGTTTTGATTTCCATCTTTTTTTTAAGTGATTCTTTCCTTACATTTCTACATTATACTCTACTGCTTGCACTGAGTTCACTAATTTTTCCAAATTTTTAAGAAATGAATTTACACTTTGTTTTCAAATATACACCAACAGGTTTGGTGGGAGAAAAGAGACAAATGGCAGTTCAAAGTATTCAAGTAGCTGGATATTTTTAAAGCCAATAATTCAATGCAAACAATTGCTTAATTGCAAAATTGTTAGCTAGCTGTTTTAAATTCTAATATCAATTATTTGATTATCACCACCATCTTCTTTCCTCAGAAATGCTTTGGGACTCCACAACTTCAGATGTGGCCAAAAGAGGTATTTGTATTTGTATGCTCTCTGACAAAATTCTCCTTCGCTTACTCACCTCAATTCAAATATTTTTTTCCCCAGAATCTCTGATTAGAAAGTTCACTGGATTCCTTAAAATAATTGAGATACATGATCTTTGCTAAAAACACTTGACCCTATGAGGAACTCCTGGTGATGGCTGCAGAGAAAGGTGTAGATGTTATTTAGGGAAGGAATCCAAGTATTAACAAGACCAAGATCTCAACTCTCCTCATGACTTTGACTCAAGCTTTTAATTTTTCTCTGGAGAGAAGACTGTTCACCTCTTAGCCAATACTTGGGAAGGACCAAAAAGATCAAACTTCTATAGCAAGAAGTCCCATTCTGAGTTTAAACTGTGCCCGTGTTTGGGATTTAGATGTATCCTTGCATGCAACTCTACTTGCATGAGGGACTGTGAAGCATCTGGGAGATAATTTATTCTAACTGGACAGGGGACCAGGCTGGGAGGCTCCAATTACACAGCCTTAGATGGGGAGAGGAGAATCAATCTGGAGAACACTGTTTTATGTCACTTAGATGTGTTTGTAACTCAGCCCTAATTTGACAGAGTGTAAATAAAATGAGAGACTCATTCCTTTCACTTCATCATAGAACTTTATGAAGCTTTGATGACGAGGACTCCAGGTGGCAGCCCATGAAACCAGAAGCAGTGCCTAGCAGAGGAGATAGTGGCCAGCAAATACAGCAAAAGTCTGTTATGGAGGCAATGGAGTTGAACCTCAGAATGGCAAAATGAGTTGTGTGCTATGAAGAATAACCCACATTTTGTTGACTCTGGTCTCTAAGCCCTGCAAAGGTTTTTCTGAGTGTTCTGGAGGATGCCTCACAGGTATGCACAAAGAATACAGTCAGAAACCATTTGGTGTCTGCTATTTTTCCCTTTGGCACTCTAGCAGGCTTTTGCAGACATTACTCCAGCCCCAAATTCTGAAGTGAGAATACAATTAGGTACCCTGACAGGAGCAGAGGTCATTCACCAGCATTTGAATTAGCATCAGCGTTTCTAGACCTTAATTAAAATGACCACATTCTCAGGATCCAAAGTGCATGAACATATGAACCATGTGGAAAAGCCACACTCTTTTGAACTGGAGACAAATGTTGGATGAAAACTGGCACAGGCAGAAATGGGATTGCAAGGATTCAGAGCTGCAGTTCTTGAGTATGACAGACCTAATTGCAGACAGCTTAATCTACTAAAGTAACTGCTTCATGTTATTCGTTTTCAGGGATTTTGTTGCATACCATTTGGCTTGTTGAACTAGTAAGGCTTCAAGGTGGTACAGAACGTCAAATACTGTCTTCATTTCTGACACCAGGAGGAGATCACGTGCCACCAAAAGCAGTGACGAGGCCCTGAGGTCATTAACCACTATTCCTGCTGCTGCTGTTGCTCTCACTTGGCCTGGCTACTGAGGATTCTATCCTTATCACGGGCACCTCAGCCTTTAATGTCTCTCTTTACCCAAACTGTGTTGTAGTGAAGGTTTGACCTTGACAAGAGAGTGATGCTCTTTTGTTAAAAAAAAAAAAATCTAGGGCACAGATAATTCAAGACAGAGATATGTGAAAAACTTCAGGAAATTCACATTTGGAAATATAATCAGCCATTCATTCACTGGGCATTTACTGAGTGACTAATGTGTATTTGCCTCAATCATAAGTGTTTATTGACTACATATATCTCTAAATGAGCATCTAAACACAAATGGGTGACTGTGTCCTGTCTTCAGGTGCTCTGAAGATAAAATTGATTTGGCTATTTTCTCTTTGTTACACATTTCTCCACTTAATCCCTTTGCCTTCCATGCCGAATTATTATGGACGATCCAGGAGAGATCCAAGTATGATAGACATATTAACGACTCCACAAAGATACCCATATCCCATTCCTTGGAAACTATGAATATGTTATGTTAAATGTCAAATGGGAATCAAGATTACAAATTAGCTGGTCTGGAGATCAAGAGGTTAGCCTGTATTATATGTTTGGGCCCAATGTAATCACAAGTGTCTTTATAGGAGGAAGAGAGGCAGAAGAGGGAGAACCAGAATGATGTAGCATAGAAGAACTTGGCTTGATGTTGCTGGCCATGAAGACAGAGGAGAACCATGACACAAATAATACAGGTGGCCTCTAGAAGCTAGAAAAGGTAAGAAAGTAGATTCCCCACCAGAACCTCCAGAAGGAATACAGCTCTGCTTATCCTTTGATTTTAGCCCAGTGAGACCCATATCAGACTTCTGACCTCCAGAACTATAAGGTAATAAATTTGTGCTGTTTGAAATCACTAAGTCAGTATTAATTGGTTACAGAAGCAGTAGTCAAACAAGTACACAAATCAATTTTCTAAATCAATGGTTCCTGACTTTAATGGTGCAACAGCTGTCAGGTTACTTCTTAGACCAATCAGAAACTCTGGGGTTAGCCTCAGGCATCAGTTTTTTATTAAATCTCCATAAATAATTCCAATGTAGAACAGGATTGAGGACCACTGTACTAAATAAAATTTTTGTATCACTATATTTGAACTGTGAAAATTTTATTTGGCTGAGAATAATCTCTTCTTGCCTATTTCTACCAGTTTGTCTTCTAGCAGGACAAGGAAAAGTAAAAAGAGATGAAAGCTCAAGAATATCTGGACCATGAGGTCAAGAGAGAAGAGCCTAACACAGCCTCCCAGACAATTGGAGTGAAAGGTAAACCATGGTGAAAGGCTTGCCTGCAGCTTCTGTTTTGGCAGATTCACCTTCTTGTAAATGTCGATTGTATATTTCTACATAAAATAGCATTTGTTTTATCTTTAGTATGGTACCTAAAATCATTGGAAAATGGACAGATATTGCCAACTGAATTTTAAAGGTGACCTATCAAGACTTCCATGTGAGGGAGTAAAGTCAATTGAATTCCCAACCAAGTAAATTTATCCTCACCAGAAAGCAGTGTGAGCCATGACTCACTAGCACCAGACAGTTGGAGTTTAGAGTTTTGGATATAAATAAAGTAAATCTGAGAGTTGTTTTCTGAAGAATGAGGACTGAATAATAGGCTGTATATGAGATTAACTGTGCCTTTCGAAGGAATTAATTATACAGATATCCCCTCTATATCCACGAGAGGCTGATTCTAGGATCCCCATAGATACCAAAATCTGTGGATGCTCAAGTCCTTTATATAATATAGTGTATAGAACTTGTGCATCCTCCTGTGTACTTCAAATCATTTCTAGATTACTTATAATACCTAATAAAATGTAAACACTATGTAAAGAGTTGTTACACTGTATTCTAAAAATTGCATTATTTTTATTGTTGTATTATTATTTTTATTATTATTTTCAAATATTTTTTATCTGCAGTTGGTTGAACCTGTAGATATGGAGGGCTGACTGTACTCTGAACCTGATCCCTCCTCTTGATTCAGGAAGAATTTATTTACCCTGGCAGATTGGCCATGATATATAGACAATATGGGTACAGAGAGTTACATTAACTCTTTCTGGCCACTAAAGAACATGACATTTAATTGCCAATCTATTGAGAAAGACAGTGTAGATCCCCAATTGAATATTTTCTGATTTGACAAGGGGCTGATGAATTTCCATAATTTCATGGAGAGCAGAGGGTGGAGAATGTAGAAAGCCTGCTTTCATTCAAGGAGGTGGCACATGTATCCCATGTACCCTGGGTTGATATCTGTTCTTGGATAGATCAGATACTTGCCGTAGAGTTGACTGCAAAGACCTAAGTAGGGTTAAAGGGGCCAAGACCAGTGATGTCCTTGTAGCAGTGGATTAGCACTAATTACGTGCATCTCTTCCTAACTTTGCATTCAGTGACATCATTTTGGTAGCTTAAAATCAGCCACGATGGAAGTATTTACACTACATAAATTGGCAAATGCTACAAATCAACACCCATCCACCCTCATCCTTCCTCTGCCAGAAAGGCAGTTGTTAAACATACCAACACATTGGGACTTAATATACAGTGAAACAAGCTGGGTCTGAGAGATGTGGTAAAAGAATGAGGAATGTTTTGCTTGGAGAAGAGAAGACTCGGATGGACATTGTTGTGCTATATGGGAAGAGGAATTAGATGCCATCTTTATTTCTCTAAATGGTAATTTATAACACTGCACACATGTGTATGTGGCAGGAGGGATTCCATGGTAACTAGTCTTAACTCAATACAAAAAATAGTTGATTAATATTCAGCACTATTTAAAGGGGGAAATCATTGTCTCAAGAAGTAATGCGCTCTCCCATCACTGAAAGTAAGCAAAAAGAAGTTGAAAGATCACTAGGCAGTTGTACTGTAGATGAATTTGAAGTGTTAGATAGTGCCTGGATTGGACTATATGAAATCTAAGGTCCCTTCCAACCTTGAGTTAGTTTTGATTTTGTGAATATATAATTGATAGGTTTTGAAGGATTTAAAGAGTTCTTAGCATAGATAAGGGTTCAAAACCAGTGTAAGGGGAAATATTTTGTAACAGCTCAAAGAAGTCTTCTTACTCCATTCATACCATTCTCCTTTCCAATTGGTTGCCTTCATTCCTCTCCATAGGAGTAACTAATGGTAAAATAAGCAGAGCACAAGTGTATTCATGCCCCCACTTTTATCCTTCTTTCTGTCCTACAGATGACACTGTTAAAGAGGGTCTTGCTTCTATCAGTTGACTGTATGTATTTTAGGAAAAAGCCTAAAATATATTTCGTTTTTGCTAAGCGCCTCTGAAGCCTCAGATGCTACCTCAAAGTGTTTCCCAAAGTGAATTAAAATAAGAACTCAACTCAAGCCAGGAAGAAAAAAAAAAACACTCTAAATTAAGTAGGCATTGGAAAGAATTATACTAGTGAGAAGAGTAGTTACATATTTACATTGCTTGAAGTTATGTTCTATAAAGTCATGTCAAACATAGAAGCCATAAAAATAAACATAAAAGAAAGAGAGAGGAGGCTAAATATATTAAAAGTCTTTCCCTAGCAGTTCCTCTTTAGTGTACTGGCTATTTTTGTTAAGCCAACAATGATTTCTTTAAGACCTGAGGCACATGGGTCAGTAATGGTTTCCATGGTTTAGATAATTATCTACCTGCATGGGATATTTGAGGTATTCACAGAATGAAGACAAGAGAAAAGCTTACTTTTGAAGCACCTCCTTCCTTTACCTCAATCCACTTGGCTGTTGATTAAATGGAATGAAAACCCTTCTCTCTCCCCTATTTGTGTGTGTGTAGCTATTAATGTGATAAAGGTGGGTGTGAGTGGTATATAGGTATAACACTATACCTATGGGTATAGTGTTTGGGGGTACTTGGACCTTGTTCATAAAATAACAAACATTTTGATTAAAGCACAGCTATAAGAGAGTACTTCTGGATTAGCAGAGTAAGGACTTCCAAAAATCCACCCTTCCATAAAAGCAAAAATAAACTAGAAAAAATGCCAAAATTAACCTTTTAAAAACTCTGGAAATTAACCAAAGTTTTGATAACTATTCATTCAGGAAAAATCAGTAAATATTGACAAGAATAGTGAGCTTCGTGGCATTTAAACTTGGTTGATTTCCATCTCTCTCACCCCAGCACAGAGGTAGCCTTGAATCAACAGCTTCCCAACTATGGCTGTTGTGAGAACCAGAAGCCAGGCAGCCACGAGGAGGGAAAATGGGTTTGGAGCTCCCCCATAAAACCTTATTTCCAAAAAATTGTAACTGTTGGGCCAGGTGCAGTGGCTGACATTGGTATTCCCAGCACTTTGGAAGGCTGATGTGGCAGATTGTTTGAGCTCAGGAGTTCAAAACTATTCTGGCCGACACTTTGTGGTAACATCTGAGGCTTCAGAGGCACTTGGCAAAAACAAAATATATTTTAGGCTTTTTCCTAAGATACATACAGTCAACGGATAGAAGAAAGACCCTCTTTAACAATGTCAATATGTAATAGACAAAGAAGGATAAAAAGTGGGGCATGAGGACCCTTGTGCTTTGCTTATGTTCCCATTAGTTGCTGCTATGGAGAGGAATGAAGGCAACCAATTGGGAAGGGGATGGTATGGATGGGGTGAGAAGCCTTCTTTGAGCAGTTACAAATGTGTGGAAATTAAGCAACATATTCTTAATAAATTAAAAAATGCTTTGAGATTAATGAAAATGAAGACACATTATACCAAAACTTGTGGGATGCAGCAAAACTGTTCTTAGAGAGAAATTTATAGCTTTGTTAAAAAAAAAGATCCTATTGGGGAGGGAATAGCATTAGAAGAAATACTTCATGTAGATGACGGGGTGATGGATGCAGCAAACCACCATGGCATGTGAATACCTATGTAACAAACCTGCACATTCTGTACATGTACCCCAGAACTTAAAGTATAATAAATAAATTTTTAAAATAAATAAAATAATAAAAAAAGAAAATGTTTGAGAAAAAAAAGATCCTAAATTGGTAACCTAGTCTTATACCTTAAGACACTGAAAAAAGAAGAGCAAACTAGACCTAAACAGAAATAATGAAATAATAAATATTAGAGTAGAAATAAATGATATAGTGTTAGAAAGACAATAGGGAGAATCAACAAAAACAAAAGGTAGCTCTTTGAAAGGATTAACACAATTGTCAAATCCTGAGGTGGATTGAACAAACAAAAAAGATGACTCAAATTATTAGAATCAGAAATAAAAGAAATGACACTATTAACCTTACAGAAATAAAAAAGGATTATAAAGGAATACCATGAACAATTATATGCCAATAAATTATATAACACAGGTGAAATAGACAAATTTATTTTCCTTCCAACTTTTGTTTGAGCTTCATGGGTACATGTGCAGGTTACATGAGTAAATTGCCTGTTGCTGGGGTTTGGTGTACAACTTATTTTGTCATTCCAATAGTGAGTATGCTATCTAATGAGTAGTTTATTGATCCTTACCCTTCTCCCACCTCCCACGCTCAAGTAGGCCCTGGTGTCTATTGTTCCCTTCTTTGTGTCCATGTGTATTTAGTGTTTAGCTCCTGTTTATAAGTGAGAATATATAGTATTTGGTTTTCTTTTCCTGCATTAATTCACTTAGGATAGTGGCCTCCAGCTACATCTGTGTTGCTGCAAAAGGCATGATTTCATTCTTGTTAACAGCTGCATATTATTCCACAGTTATATGTCCCACATTTTCTTTATCCAGTTCACCACTGATGGGCATCTAGGTTGCCACATATCCCTGTTTCTCCAGGATTGGTCCTTGGTGATTTGTTAAGTTCCTTTAGTGAAGCCATGTTTTCCTGGATCGTCTTAATACTTGTAGATGTTTGTCTGTGTCTGGGCATCGAATAGTTAGGGATGTATTATAGTCTTTGTTGTCTGGGCTTGTTTGTACCCATCCTCCTTGGGGAAGCTTTCCAGATACTCAAAAGGACTCAGGTGTTGTGATCTTAGCTGTGTCTGGTTTAGGGGAAACCCCAAGCCCAGTAATGCTGTGGTTCTTGCAGTCTTGTAGAGGTATTACCTTGATGGTCTTGGACAAGATCTGGGAGAATTCTCTGGATTACCAGGCAGAGACTCTTGCTCTCTTCCATTACTTTCTCCCAAATGAACAAAATCTCTCTCTCTGTTCTGAGCCACCTGAAGCTGGGGGTGGAGTGACACAAGCATCCCTGTGGCCACCACCACTAGGACTGCACTGAGTCACACCTGAAGCCAGTACAGCAATAGGTCTTGTCAATCTTGTCCACTAGGTCTTGCTATAACCAATCCCTGGCTACTTTGTATGTTCATTCAAAGCCCTGGGGCTCTACAATCAGCAGGAGACAAAGCCAGTCAGGCCTTTGTCCTTTCCTTCAGGTTGGTAAGTTCCCCCAGACCTTGGGTAGGTTCTGAAGTGCTGTCTGGGAGCCATAGGCTAGAGTAGAAAACCATAAAAGTCATCTTGGTGTTCTATTGTACTGCAGCTGAGCTGGCACTCAAAGCACAAGACACAGTCCTTTCCACTCTTCACTCCCACTTTCACAGCAAGAGGAGCTTCACCATATGGCCACTGCTACCACAGGCCCACAGGACATGCTGCCAGACTACCACTGATATTCCGCTAAGGCCAAAGGCTCTTCAGTCAGCTTGTGGTAAATGCTGCCTGGCCTGGAACTCATCCTTCAGGAAAGTGGACTCCCCTCTGGACCAGGGCAAGCCCAGAAATGTCACCCAGAAGCCATGTCTTGGAATCAGGGACCTCAAGAGCCTGCTTGCTGCTCTACCCCACTGTGGCTGAGCTGCTACTTATGGTGCAAGACAAAGTTCAATTTACTTTACCCTTTGCTTTTCTCAAGCAGAAGAAGTCTTGGACGGACCTCTAAACTGATTCCATGTCTTTCTTGTGGTGAATGGTGCTATGATAAACATATACGTGTATGTATCTTTATGGTAGAATGATTTATTTGAGTATACACCTAGTAATGGAAATGCTGGGTTGAAGGGTAATTCTAAGTCTTTTGAAACTGTTTTCCACAATGGCTGAACTAATTTACATTCCTATCAACAGTGTGTAAGCAATCCCTTTTCTTTGTAAACTTGCCAGTATCTGTTATTTTTTGACTTTTTCATAATAGCTATTCTGACTGGTGTAAGACGGTATCACACTGTGGTTTCAATTTGCATTTCTCTGATGCTTAATGATGATGGGCACTTTTTCATATGCTTGTTGGCCACACGTATGTCTTATTTTGAGAAGTATCTGTTCATATCTTTGGAAATTTTTAATGGGCTTGTTTGTTGTTTTACTTGTTGGTTTAAGTTCCTTATAGATTCTGGATATTAGGTCTTTGCCAGATATATAGTTTGCAATATTTTCTCTCATTTGTCTGTTTACTCTGTTTATTGCTTCTTTTGCTGTGCAGAAGCTCTCTACTTTAATTAGGCCCGGCTTTTCAATTTCTGTTATTGTTACAATTGCTTTTGGAGTCTTTGTCTTGAAGTCTTTTCCAGGGCCTATGCCCAGAATGGAATTTTGTTGGTTTTACTCTAGGGTTTTTATGGTTTTAGTTTTACATTTAAGTCTTTAATCCATCTTGCATTGATTTGTTTATATGGTGAAAAGAAGGAATTCAGTTTCGATCTCCTGCCTATATGGCTAGCCAGTTATCCGAGCACCATTTATCAAATAGGAAGTGCTTTCTCCATTGCTTGTTATTTTCAACTTTGTCAAAGATCAGGTGGTTTTAGGGGTGTGGCTTTATTCTTGGGTTCTCTAACCTGTTCCATTGTTCTATGAGTCTGTTTTTGTACCAGTACTATGCTGTTTTTGTTACCATAGCATTGTAATATGGCTTGAAGTTGGGTAGTTTGATGCCTCTAGCTTTCTTCTTTTTGCTTAGGATTGTTTTTCCTATTGGGGCACTTTTTTTGATTCCACGTGAATTTTAGAATAGTTTTTTTTTTTTTTTCCAAATTCTGTGATACACATTGTTGGTAGTTTGATAGGAATAGCATTGAATCTGGAAATTGCTTTGGGCAATATGGCCATTTTAACAATATTGATTTTTTCTATCAATGAGCATGGGATATTTTTCCATTTGTTGGTGAAATTTCTGATTTCTTTCAGCAGTGTTTTGTAATTCTCATTGTAGAGATCTTTCACTTCTCTGGTTAGCTGAATTCCCAGGTATTTTGTTCTGTTTGTTGCTATTGTGAATGGCATTGTGTTTTTGATTTGGGTTTTGGCTTGGCCATTATTGGTGTGTAGAAATGCAACCAATATTTGTACATTGGTTTTGTATCCTGAAACTTTTCTGAAGTTGTTGATCAGATCTAAGAGCCTTTGAGTAGAAACTTTGGGATTTTCTAAGTATATAGTCATATCATCTGTGAGGAGAGATAGCTTGACTTTCTTGCTTTCTATTTGTATGCATTTTATTTCTTTCTCTTGCCTCATTGCTCTGGCTAGGGCTTTACTTTGTCCTTTTTGATCATTATTGGTTTACAGTCTGTTTTGTCTGAAATAAGAATGGCAACGCCTGCTCTTTTTTGTTTTCCATTAGCTTGATGAATTTTTCTCCATCCCTTTACTTTGAGCCTGTGGGGGTCATTGCATGTGAAGTGGGTGTTTTGAAGACACCATACAGTTGGCTATTGATTCTTTATCCAATTTGCCACTCTGTGCTTTTTGAGTGGGGTATTTAGCTCCTTTACATTCAAGGTTAATATTGATATATGTGGATCTTATCCTGTCATGGCGTTGTTAGCTGGTTGTTATGTAGACCTGATTGTGTAGTTGTTTTATAATGTCAGTGGTCTTTGTATTTAAGTTGTTTTGTGGTGGCCAGTAATGGTCTTTCATTTTCATGTTTAGCACTCCCTTAAGGACCTCTCATAAGGGAGGTCTGTTGATAATGAATTCCCTTAGCATTTGCCTTTATGAAACTGATTTTATTTCTCCTTCATTTATTAGGCATAGTTTGTCTGAATATAAAATGCTTGGTTAGAATTTACTTTCTTTAAGGATGTTGAATATAGGCCCCCAATCTCTTCTTGCTTGTAGGGTTTCTGCTGAAAAGTCCACTGTTAGCCTGATAAGGTTCCCTTTGTAGGTGACCTGCCCTTTCACTCTAGCTGCCTTTACCATATTTCCTTTAGTATTGACCTTGGAGAATCTGATGACTACATGTCTTTGAGATGGTTGTTTTGTCTAGTATGTTGCAGAGGTTTTATGAATTTCCTGAATTTGAGTGTTGAGCTCTCTAGTGAGGTTGGGGAAATTTTTGTGGACAATATCTTCAAATATATTTTCCAATTTGCTTGTTTGCTCTCCTTCTGTCTTTTAGGGATGCCAATTAATTATAAGCTTTTTTTTTTTTTTGTAATCTCAATTAATCATAGGCTTGGTTTCTTTGCATAATCTCATGGTATCTGCCATGCCAGCAGGGTGACAGGGTGTGCTCTCAAAGCAGTGGGGAGAGGCTGTGGATGAGGGGAATGCTGTGGGCATGATGGAGCCCATCTCTGATGATTAGGTGGAGTCTGCCAGTGATGGCTACTGGGAATAAAACTAAGATTTCATTCACTTTTTAAAATTCTTTTTTTTTTTTTACTTTTGTCTGACTAATTTGAAGAACTGGTCGTTGAGCTCTGAGATTCTTTCCTCAGCTTGATGGATTCTGCTGTTAATGTTTCTGATTGGATTATGAAATTATTATGAGGAGTTTTTAGCCCTATGAGATCAGTTTGGTTCTTTTTAAAAATGGCTATTTTGTCTTTCAGCTTTTTTATTTTACTGGATTTCTTAGATTCCTTGGATTGGATTTTAATTTTCTCCTGAATATCAATGATCTTCAATGCCATCCAGATTCTGAATTCTATGTCTGTCATTTCAGTGTGGTTAAGAACGATTGCTGGTGAGCTACTCTAGTCAATTGGAGGTAAGAAGACGCTCTCACTTTTAGAGTTGCCAGAGTTCTGTGCTGGCCACTTCTCATCTTTGTGGGCCAATGTTCCTTTAATCTTTGAGGTTGCTGTCCTTTAGATGTGACATTTTGATGCCATATTCTTTGATGCCCTTGAGGCTTTGACTGTGGTATAAGTTGGGTTTAGTTGACAGGCTTTGTTTCTGGATGATTTCAGGGGGGCCAAGGCTCAGCCCAGCACTCCTGGGCTGTTCTCTCTAACCTTTGAGGACTGGGACAAGGCCAATAGCTTTGTTTTCTGGTCCCTCAGGGTTAAGCACCTGCTGTGCTGGAGGGGCTGAAGTGTTCCTCATCTGCTGGCAACAATACTCCAATTGGGGGTTCTGGGAAAAGTGCTTCATCAGGGCAGTGGAAGTGCAATTCACACTAGTGTGTGTGGACTGGTGGTGATGGGGCAGTGAGATTCATGTGCATGCATGAATGCAAGCAGTGATGGTGTCATACATGTGCTGGCAGCAGCAGTGGGGTTGCAGCGTGGTAGGGTTTGCATGTGTGCATGTGCTGGTGGTGGCAGTGTGGTGGGGTCTGTGTCTGCATACATGCTGTTGGCAGCAGGATGACAGGGTCTGAAAACATATGTGTGCTCTCAAAGCAAATGGCGGGGGCTGCTGTGGACAAGCGTGCATTGTCAAAATGGTAGGGGAAGGCTGTGAGAGGGTGTGCTCTAGCTGAGGCCCATCTGTGAAAGCTCTCTCTGATGGTTAGGCGGGGTCTGCCAGTGAAAGAGGTACCGTGGTGGCAACTGGGAAGTGTCCCAGTTGGGCTTCTGAGGGTGAGTTGCAAGCACATGTGGTCAGACAGGGACCCTGGGACAGGCTGGCATACAGGTGGGTGCTCAGATTAGACTGGCCTCGTCCCACAGGCAAGATAACCCTGTCTTGTTCAGGTCCAACAGTCCCCAAAGGCCAAAGCCACCGAGAGGGCATGGCAAGCCTTGGTGGATGGTTGTACCTGTCTGTGCTCTCCTGCAGCTGTACCTGCACCAAACTCTCTGGGCTCCATGCAGGCTATAGTCCTGTCCCAACCAACTCTCCAGGTAGCTCTCTCTGCCATCTCAAATGTCTGTAGGGATCATGGGGTCTCCTTCAGCTAGGATTGTGGAGCTCTGCAGTGGGCATGGAGTGGGACACTCCATGCCTATTTCACTCGCTCATTCCCCAGCAACTACTTGTGGCCAGGAATGAGTCATGGTACTCAGTAAACTTGTGCATGGTTTTCAGGTTTGTTTCCCGCTTCAGCCGAAGATCTGTTTCCTTCCTCTGTTCACTCTCAATGCCTTATTTACAATCCGTTTGCAGTTTGTTGATCATCCTGATGGCCTGGTTTCTTGGTGGGAGAAGATCTTCCTGGCTTCATTTAGTTGGCCATTGTGGCTTCTCTCCATCTTAATAGACAAATTTCTACAAAGACAGAAGCTATTAAAACTGATTCAAGAAGAAATAGAGAATGTTACTAGATCTACACCAAAAAGTGATTGAATTAATAGTAATAATAAATATTGACAAAGAATATTTGTCAAGTAATAATAAATATTGACAAAGAAAAGCCCAGTTCCAGATGGCTTCATTGGGCTTTCTTTTAGGGGTGATAAAGATATTCTGAAATTAATTAGTGGTGATGGTTGTACAACTGTGAATATTTTAATAATGACTGAGTTTTACACTTTAAAAGGATGAATTCATGGTATGTGAATTTATTTCTAAAAAGCTGTATTTTTTTATTATACTTTAAGTTATTGGATACATGTGCAGAATGTGCAAGTTTGTTACATAGGTATACATGTGCCATGGTGGTTGGCTGCACCCATCAGCTCATCCTCTACATTAGGTATTTCTCCTAATACTATCCCTTCCCTAACCTCCACCCCCTGACAGGCCCCAGCGTGTGATGTTCCCCTCCCTGTGTCCATGTGTTCTCATTGTTCAACTCTCACTTATGAGTGAGAACATGCAGTGTTTGGTGTTCTGTTCTTGTGTTAGTTTGCTGAGAATGATGGTTTCCAGCTTCATCCATGTCCCTGAAAAGGACATGAACGCATCCTTTTTCATAGCTGCATGGTATTCCATGGTATATATGTGCCACATTTTCTTTATCCAGTCTATCACTGATGGGCATTTGGGTTGGTTCCAAGTCTTTGCTATTGTGAACAGTGCTGCAATAAACATATGTGTGCATGTGTCTTCATATGAGAATGATTTATAATCCCTTGAGTATATACCCAGTTATGGGATTGCTGGGTGAAATGGTAAAATCATTCCTATTTCTCCACATCCTCTCCAGCATCTGCTGTTTCCTGACTTTTCAATGATCACCATTCTAACTGGTGTGAGATAGTATCTCATTGTGGTTTTGAGTGGTATTTCTCTAATGACCAGTGATGATGAGCTTTTTTGCATATGTTTGTTGGCTGCATAAATGTCTTCTTTTGAGAAGTGTCTTTTCATATACTTTGCCCACTTTTTGATGGGGTTGTTTTTTTTCTTATAAATTTGTCTAAGTTATTTATAGATTCTGGATATTAACCCTTTGTCAAATGGATAGATTACAAACATTTTCTCCCATTCTGTAGGTTGCCTGTTCACTCTGATGATAGCTTCTTCTGCTGTGCAGAAGGTCTTTAGCTTAATTAGATCCCATTTGCCAATTTAGGGTTTTGTTGCCATTGCTTTTGGTGTTTTAGTCATGAAACATAGCCCATGCCTATGTTCTAAATTTTATTGCCTAGGTTTCCTTTAATGTCTTTATGGTTTTAGGTCTTATGTTTGAGTCTTTAATCCACTTTAATTTTTGTATAAGGTATAAAGAAGGGGTCCAGTTTCAGTTTTCTGCATGTGGCTAGCCAGTTTTTCTAACACCATTTATTAAATAGGGAATCCTTTCTCCATTGCTTGCTTTTGTCAGGATTTCAAAGATCAGATTGTTGTAGATATGTTATTTCTGAGGCCTCTGTTCTGTTTCATTGGTCTGTATATCTGTTTTGGTACCAGTACCATGCTGTTTTTGTTACTGTAGTCTTGTAGTATAGTTTGAAGTCAGGTAGCATGATGCCTGTAGCTTTTTTCTTTTTCCTTAGGATTGTCTTGGCTATGCAGGCTCCTTTTTGGTTCCATATGAAATTTAAAGTAGTTTATTCTAATTCTGTGAAGAAAGTGAATGGTAGCTTGATGGGAGTAGCATTGAATCTATAAATTAATTTGGGCAATATTGGCATTTTCATGATATTGATTTTTCCTATCCATGAGCACGAAATGTTTTTCCATCTGTTTATGTCCTCTCTTATTTCCTTGAGCAGTAGTTTGTAGTTCTTCTTGAAGAGGCCCTTCACATCCCTTGTAAGTTGTATTCCTAGGTATTTTATTCTCTTTGTAGCAATTGTGAATGGGAGTTCACTCATGATTTGACTCTCTGTGTGTGTATTTTTGGTGTATAGGAATGCTTGTGATTTTTGCATCTTGATTTTGTATCCTGAGACTTTGCTGAAGTTGCTTTTCAGCTTAAGGAGATTTTGGGCTGAGATGATGGGTTTTTCTAGATATACAATCATGTCATCTGCAAACAGAGACAATTTGACTTCCTCTCTTCCTATTTGAATTCCCTTTATTTCTTTCTCTTGCCTGATTGCCCTGACGAGAACTTCCAATACTATGTTGAATAGTAGTGACAAGAGAGGGCAATCTTGTCTTGCGCTTGTTTTCAAAGGGAGTGCTTCCAGTTTTTGCTCATTCAGTGTGATATTGGTTGTGGGTTTGTCATAAATAGTCTGATTATTTTGAGATACGTACCATCAATACCTAGGTTACTGAGAGTTTTTAGCATGAAGGGGTGTAGAATTTTATCAAAGGCCTTTTCTGCATCTATTGAGATAATCTTGTGGTTTTTCCCATTGGTTTTGTTTATGTGATGAATCACGTTTATTGATTTGCATGTGTTGAACCAGGTTTGCATCCCATCAGACTATCAATGGATCTCTCAGCAGAAATTCTACAGGCCAGAAGAGAGTATGGCCCAATATTCAACATTCTTAAAGAAAAGAATTTTCAACACAGAATTTTATATCCAGCCAAACCAAGCTTCATGAGTGAAAGGGAAATAAAATTCTTTACAGACAAGCTAATGTTGAGAGATTTGTCACCACTAGACCTGCCTTATAAGAGCTCATGAAGGAATCACTAAACATGGAAAGGAACAACCGGTACCAACCACTGCAAAAACATACCAAATTGTAAAGATCATTGACACTGTGAAGAAACTGCATCAACTAACAGACAAAATAACCAGCTAACATCATCATGACATGATCAAACCCACACATAACAATATTAACCGTAAACGTAAATGGGCTAAATGCCCTGATTAAAAAGACAGAGACTGGGAAATTGAATAAAGAGTCAAAAAAGCTGTTATAAAAACCAGTGCTTAATGTTTTTTTTCGTTCATTGCAGTTAGAAACAGATTATTCAGTTTGTAGTCTTGCCAGTTCATTGCTTTCATTGTCATGTTCTCATGCCACCCCTGAAGCATTCTGACCCCTTGCGACTGGCCTTGCATAGTTTGAAACTAGGTTGCTTCTTTTTAAAACTAACTAACAACTATGGCGATCTGCTGTGCAGGTTTGTGCAAAACTAAGGGATTTTAGGGATACTGGAATTTCAGTCCTGAAGGCAGGACTGTCTCTGACAAACTGAGCTGGTTGATCAACCTTATTGTAATCCATATCTTGCCTATTGGACGCTTGCAGCAAATATCTTAACTGCTGCCTTGCAACTTGCATGATACAGGGTTTTCTTGCATTTTTCTGAATACTGTGCCTCTCTTACAGGTTTCTCTTCTTCCTACCATTCATCTACCAGTCAGATAAATGAACAAAACATTTATTTTCATTCTTTAAGCAAATATTCATTGTGTGCCTCCTATATTCTATCCATTATAAAAGATACTGGTAATACAGATGGTGTCTGATACAAATCAGACAAATTTTACCCTTTATGGAGCTTACAGTGTAGTGAGGAGGAAATGGAAATAAACAAACAAATGTGTTATATGGACTGCACAGCAAGGAAGAAAATAATACAGGGTTAGGGAATTGAGAGTTATGAGATAGGGAAAAAGATATTTTAGATGGGGTGCTTTTATTTATAATGTGACATTTAGGCAGACCACTGAGTGAAATGATGGCATGAACAATGTAGTTAGTTGGCAGTGTGGAAGTTAGGCTGAGAAAGCAGCAAGTGCAAAGGTCGTGAGGTAGAAACATACTTGGTCTCCTTTAGGAGCAGAAGATTGATTCTTATCTTTTGTCCTCTGTTGTTACTGACTCAGGGGTTCAGTCATGCTTGTGATTTTAACACTAGCACTACAGTACTCCCCACTACACCTCTGCTACATTACCTTCATGTTCCAATTAATTCAGAAAAATTTTCCTAAAACAAGGCTACGGTAACCAAAAGAGTATGGTACTGGTACAAAAACAGACACATAGACCAATGGAACACAATAGAGAACTCAGAAATAACACCACACATCTACAACCATCTGATCTTCAACAAACCTGATAAAAACAAGCAATGGGGAAAGGATTTCCTATTTAATAAATGGTGCTGGGAGAACTGGCTAGCCATATGCAGAAAATTGAAACTGGACTCCTTTCTTACACCTAATACAAAAATTAACACAAGATGAATTACAGACTTAAATGGAAAACTCAAAATTATAAAAACCTTAGAAGAAAATCTAGGCAATACCATTCAGGACATAGGCTCAGGCAAAGATTTCACAATGAAAACACCAAAAGCAATTACAACAATAGCAAAAATTGACAGATGGGATCTAAAACAAAAGAGCTTCTGCACAGCAAAAGAAACTATCATCAGAGTGAACAGGCAATCTACAGAGTGGGAGAAAATTTTTGCAGTCTGTCCATCTGATCAAGGGCTAATATCCAGAATCTACAAATAACTTAAATAAATTTACAAGAAAAAAACAAACAGCATCAAAAGTGGATGAAAGATATGAACAGACACTTCTCAAAAATTTATGTAGCCCACAAACATATGAAAAAAAGCTCATCATCACTAGTCATTAGAAAAATGCAAATCAAAACAACAATGAGATACCATCTCACACCAGTTAGAATGGCAATCATTAAAAATTCAGGAAACAACAGATGCTGGAGAGGATGTGGAGAAATAGGAATGCTATTACATTGTTGGTGGCAGCATAAATTAGTTCAACCATTGTGGAAGACAGTGTAGCGATTCCTTAAGGATCTAGAGCCAGAAATACCATTTGCCCCAGCAATCCCATTACTGGGTATATACCCAAAGGGTTATAAATCACTCTAATATAAAGACACATGCATACATATGTTTATTGTGGCACTGTTCACAATAGCAAAGACTTGGAAGCAATCCAAATGCCCATCAATGATAGATTGGATAATGAAAATATGGCACACATAGACCATGAAATACTCTGCAGCCATAAAAAAGGATGAGTTCATGTCCTTTGCAGTGACATGGATGAAGCTGGAAGCCATCATTCTCAGCAAACTAACACAGGAACAGAAAACCGAACATTGCATGGTTTCACTCATAAGTGGGAGCTGAACAATGAGAACACATGGACACAGGAGGGGAATCACAATGGCATGTGTATACCACAATGGCATGTGTAGACCTATGTAACAAACCTGCACATTCTGCACATGTATCCTGGAACTTAAAGTATAAAAAAAAAAAAAAAAAAAAGAAAACAACTCCATTAAAAAGTGGGCAAAGGACATGAACACTTTTCAAAAGGAGACATTCATGTAGTCAACAAAGATATGAGAACAAAGCTCAACATTACTGATCATTAGAGAAATGCAAATCAAAACCACAGTGAGATATCACCTCACACTATTCAGAATGGAGAATATTAAAAAGTCAAGAAACAACAGATGCTGCCAGGGTTGTGAGAAAAAGGAATGTTTTTGCACTGTTGGTGGGAATGTAAACTAGTTCAACCATTGTGGAAGACAGTGTGGTGATTCCTCAAAGATCTAGAAGCAGAAAAACCATTTGATCCAGTAATCCCATTACTGGGTACATACCCAAAGGAATATAAATCCTTCTATTATAAAGATATACACGTATATGTTCATTGCAACACTATTCATAATAGCAAAGACATGGAATCAAACCAAATGCCCATCAATGATAGACTGGATAAAGAAAATGTGGTACATATACACCATGGAATACTATGCAGTCATAAAAAGGAACAAATTATGTACTATGTAGGGGCATGGATGGAGCTGGAAGTGGTGATCCTCAGCAAACTAACACAGGAACAGAAAACCAAATACCACATATTCTCACTTATAAGTGGGAGCTGAACAATGAGACCACATGGTCACTTGCACAGCCGGGGAGACAACACACACTGAGGTCTATCATGGGGTGGGGGTGGGAGAGTATCAAGAAGAACAGCTAATGGGTACTGGGCTTAATACATAGGTGATTAGTTGATCTGTGCAGCAAACCACCATGGCACACATTTGCCTATGTAACAAACCTGTGCATCCCACACATGTACCCTGGAACTTAAATAAAAGTTGATTAAAAAGCATTTGTTCTGATTATGTCTCATTCTATTAGTTCTCTGAGAATTGCTAGTTGATTCTGATTTACCTAAATAAAAATCCAAACTGTTCCCCTAGTCTCTAACTATATCTCTTAACTGTTTCACAAATTTTGATTCCTATCATCCTTTTACTGGTCTATTTCAGCTCAGCTGGTCTCTCTTTACTGAATGTTTTTATTGTGGTAAAAATGTACATAACATAAGATTTGACATTCTCATCACTTTAAGCGTATACTTTGATGGTATTAAGTACATTTATATTGTTGTGCAACAATCATCACCATCCATCTCCAGAAATGTCTCATCTTCCCAAACTGAAATTCCGTACCCATTAAATACTAGCTACCCACGTCTCCCTTTCCCTGCCTTCTGACAACCACCAACAATTTTCTGGCTCTATGAAAGTGAATGCTCTAGACCCCTCATATAATTGAAATCATACAATGCTTGTATAAATATTAGTGTGCAAATATCTTATTAGTCCATGCTCTCAATTATTTTGAAATTGAAAAGAAGTGAAATTGCTGGATCATATGGTAATTCTACGTTTAACTTTTTGAGGAAACACCATGCTGGTTTCCATAGTGGATACACCATTTTACAGTCCCAGCAGCAATGCACAAGTATTCCAATTTTTTCACATTGTTACAAACATTTGTTATTTTCTGTTTTTTGTTTTATAACAGCCGGCCTCATGAATATGAAATGGTACCTTAATGTCATTTCAATTTGCATTTTTCTAATAATGACTGGTGTTGAATATATTTTCATGGCTCACTGGCCATTCATATAATTTCTTTGGAGAAATATCTATTCAAATCCTTTGCCTAATTTTAAATTGGATTGTCTTTTGTTGTTGAATTTCAGGTTTCTTTACATATTCTAGATATTAACTTCCTATCAGACATATGGTTTGCAAATATTTTCTTCCATTTTGTGGGTTATGTTTTCATTCTGTTGACAATGACATTTGAGGCACAAACATTTTTAATGTTGATAAAGTCTGATGTATTAATTTTTTGTTTTGTTGCCTATGTTTTTGGTGTCATGGTCAATAAATCATTACCAGTCCAATGTCATGTAGCTTTCCCCCTGTGTTTTCTTGTAAGAGTTTATACTTTTAGCTTTTACACTTAGGTTTTTGGTCCATTTTGAGTTAACTTTTGTGTATGGTGTAAGGTAAGGGTCTAACTTTGTTTTTTCATATGTAGATATCCCAAATTTCTAACACCATTTGTTCAAGAAACACAAAAGTTATATTCAAGTTAAATAGGCAATGCATCCTTATTGATTCAGAATATCTCTGGCATTAAGTCCTATGCTGAAATGGCTCTCACTTCCAGCTTTGCTGAAGGCTTGCTCTTCTCCCTAAAGAGATCTGTTCATATTAGTAAATAGCTATTGAAACAACATTCTCAGCTGTAGTAGTTTGTTATTGTAATCCCCCTAGTTGTCTTATTGATTTGTTTTTCTACAATTGTTTGCCACTGCCACATATAGTTGAACATACCAAATAACTATTTTAAAATCCTCTTTCAACATGGAACCACATTTGAACTAATTTTCCTGGTGGATGCTGGAAAATCAAGTGTTTAGAAGTGGATGTCAGGTGGTTCATTTCTGGTCTTTACTTGAATTGTGTCAAACACCATCTTCTCAGTGAGGTTTACCTTACCCACTCTATTAAAAATTGTAACCCTCACCCTTACAAAACACCCCCTACTCTATTTCCCTTTTTATTCTTTTTAGCACTCATTGCTATCTAACATAGTATAACACTGACCTATTTATTTTTTTCATTGTCTCCCCAGCCAGCATGTAAGCCTACCAAGGCAAGAATGGCTCACTGTGGTATCCTCAAAGCCTAAAATTATGTCTCACATATAGTATAGGTTCATAGTAAATATTTGTTGAGCGAATGAAGTCAGAGTCATTCTTAGCCTAGAGGCCAAGGGCATGGCAGGACAGCTCTTTGAATAGCATTGTGAACTGGTTAGTGAGGTTTTAATGCTCCTACATTTCTTTATAGGTTTTCTAGGCTAAATAGTGGAGATGGAGTTGATTAATGTAAGCCTTCCTAGAAAGGTGTGTTTGAAAGTGTGCTTTGAAAAGAACAAAGGCCAGAGAATAGGGGAAAATTAAGAAAAGACCTCCCAAATTGAAGAAATACTATTCTCCAGAGAGGGGATAATTAGCTTAGCTAAAGGGAAGAATTCTTACTCAGCAATAATCAGAAATAAGAATAAAAGGATTGTCATTAGCCAAGGTCCCTAAAAGCCAGAGAAGGGGGTTTGAAGTTGATATCCCAGGGAGTAATGACTATAGGAACAAAATCAGCAGATATCAAGGTTCCTGCTACTTTGTAGCTGTGTGACCTTTTACAAGTAACTAATGTCTCTGTGTGCTTCAGTTCTTTCATCTGCAAAATGGGGACAAAAATAGTATAGTGTCTACCTCCTAGCATTGTAAGAATCAAGATAATGCAGGCAAAGTACTTGACACAGTGACTGGCATATAATGAACACTTAGTGGATGCTACCTATTATTATCATAATCATCATCATGCTGTGAGTCTTCTCATAATTTATTATATTATGAGTATTTTACATTTTCTAGTCAAAACTGTTGTTGGTTTAGGGAGTCATCAAACCAAGGGCTTTGATTGAAAATATTGGTGTAAGTAATTGGGGTGAGTGTTATTTCATGAGCAACAATTATGAATCGCTTTTATGGGGCTGCCCGTATGAATACTGTCACCAGTAACTTTAGGATGCATTAGATTCTGGATAGCTTCCTGGATTCTGGACAGCCTGGGCAATGAGCACAATGGGGAAGGGAAGGCAGACTATCTGAAATTTTTAGATCTTGGCACTGAAGGTGAGCTCTGCCTATAAACTACTATATTATTATTTTTTTTAAATATAGAGAATTGCCTAAGTGCAATTCCTCACACTTAATGATTTTAGTAAGTAGCCAATGAAGGAAAAGTGGTAGAGTTGGTACATAAAGTGAAACCATCATTGTCATTTGAGGTCTTGGTCACAAAATATGAAGTTTCTTAGTACTATATGTCTTAGCTGCTACAACAAAATATCTTAGACTGAGTAACTTATAAACAACAAAAATTATTTCTTCCAGCTTTGAGTCTGGGAAGTCCAGGATCAAGATGCTGGTGGTGTCTGTGGAGGGCCCACTGTCTCACAGATGACAACTTCTTGCTGTGTCTTCACATGATGGAAGAAGTGAGGGGTTGCCTTTCAAGTCTTTTTTATAAGAGCACTCATCCCATTCATGAGGGTTCTACTCTGATGGGGTCCCAAATATCCTACCACCTGCTAATAACATCACCTTGGGTGTTAGGAGTTCAACAGATAAATTTCAAAAGGACACAAACATTTAGAAGATAGTGTCATATGTGGCAGACAAGGAAGAGGGAGCCAGAACCCAGGACAAGTCTGTTCACCAGGACAGTGCAGGATACCTAGAGCAGGTGGTACTTAATTACATTACTCAATTCAATCAGTTAGATCATCATGGAGTAGGTCTGTCCACATGCTGTAACGTCCTCAGCTCCTGGACTAGGATTTGATTCTTGAGAGAAATCTGGGCAAAAGCAAGCTGAGAAAATCACTCTATGAATGAGCGGTTCATATGGCTGAGAAGGAGATCACATATACACATTGTCTGTGATTATTTATTTTAAGTTGTGAGATGGACTGTGAAGGACAAGTATGATTTGGACATGTGGGATTGTTTGTGGGGAGTACAGAATTCAAGTCAAATGGAATAAGGTAGGGAAGGAAATGAAGTTGAGAAGGCACAGAGCTGAAATGTAGGGGTAGGTCAGTGGTGTGATATAAGGCTGGAAAGGTAGTTTGGGGCCATTTTGTGAATGGTCCCAAATGCCAAATTAAACAGTTTTATGATTATTTCAAAATAATGAGAATCTACTGAATGTTTTGGAGCAGGAGAGTAATATGCTTAAAGACGTGCTTTGGAAGAATTAATTTGTTGGTAATTAGGTGGGTGGGTTTCAGGGATGTTAACTTGGAGATAAGGAAACTAGTTAGGTGATTGCTAATTGGACAGGAGGAAATTTAGGGCAAAACTGGGGATGTGGGAGTGGGAATGAAGATGAAAGGACAAAGCCAAAGCATTTAGATGATAAATTTGGCAGGAAGTGACATCTGAAAGGCATTAGATGCAAGTTCTAATATATCAGGGATTTTTGTTGGTCATATTCACTACTGTATCCCAAGAACCTAGAATAGTCCTTGGTACTTAGATGATGCTCAATAAATAGTTTTTCAATGGTGCCTAGACATTGTGCAACTTCTATACACTAAACTGTGGTATGTGTTTACACACCTGACTCCTGAAACCCAGCTCATCTTTCACACTAGCTCTAAGCGCTACCTCCCATAGCAATGCTCACTCAATTCCTGCTCCTCTATTCATACCCATGACCCACTAATAACTCTAATAACTTACAGTCTTAATGACAACATCTTGAGTTCAGCTTTTCTCCATTCTTCTCTTTCCAATGTTTTGGCTATATAGTTTAGATAACAAAAATCTTTGTTTAGGACCCAGAGAAGACACTGTGCAAGGACTGCCAAAGAAAGAGTTGTGTTGTCTCCATGGATCAAGTAGAAAAGAGGGCAAGAGTATGTTTGGAGGGTCTGCACCATGGGAAGGAAATGGGCAATGTTTTCCCTGGGCAATGACTTGGGCAACAACTAACAATTTAGTGTTAAACACTAATTTAATAAAAATTCCCTCTATCATGGTTAGGAAGAATCAATATCGTGAAAATGGCCATACTGCCCAAAGTAATTTACAGATTCAATGCTATCCCCATCAAGCTACCAATGACCTTCTTTGCAGAACTGGAAAAAACCACCTTAAACTTCATATGGAACCAAAAGAGAGCCCGCATAGCCAAGTCAATTCTAAGCAAAAAGAACAAAGCAGGGGGCATCACACTACCAGACTTCAAACTATACTACAAGGCTACAGTAATCAAAACAGCATGGTACTGGTACCAAAACAGAGATATAGACCAATGGAACAGAACAGAGGTCTCGGAGGCAACACAACCTTTCTACAACCATCTGATCTTTGACAAACCAGACAAAAACAAGCAATGGGGAAAGGATTCCCTGTTCAATAAATGGTGTTGGGAAAGCTGGCTAGCCATGTGCAGAAAGCAGAAACTGGACCCCTTCCTGACACCTTACACTAAAATTAACTCCAGATGGATTAAAGACTTAAACATAAGACCTAACACCATAAAAACCCTAGAAAAAAATCTAGGCAAAACCATTCAGGACGTAGGTGTAGGCAAGGACTTCATGACCAAAACACCAAAAGCATTGACAACAAAAGCCAAAATAGACAAATGGGACCTAATCAAACTCCACAGCTTCTGCACAGCAAAAGAAACAATCATTAGAGTGAATCGGCAAACAACAGATTGGGAAAAAATTTTTGCAGTTTACCCATCTGACAAAGGGCTGATATCCAAAATTTACAAAGAACTAAAGCAGATTTACAAGAAAAAAACTAACAAGCCCATTCAAAAGTGGGCAAAGGATATGAACAGACACTTCTCAAAAGAAGACATACGTGAGGCCAACAAACATATGAAAAAATGCTCATCATCACTGGTCATCAGAGAAATGCAAATCAAAACTACACTGAGATACCATCTCACGCCGGTTAGAATGGCGATCATTAAAAAATCTGGAGACAACAGATGCTGGAGAGGATGTGGAGAAATAGGAACACTTTTGCACTGTTGGTGGGAGTGTAAATTAGTTCAACCATTGGGGAAGACAGTGTGGCGATTCCTCAAGGACCTAGAAATAGAAATTCCATTTGACCCAGCAATCCCATTACTGGGTATATATCCAAAGGATTACAAATCATTCTACTATAAGGACACGTGTACCCGAATGTTCATTGCAGCACTGTTTACAATAGCAAAGACCTGGAACCA
>NW_022437603.1:0-33994 GCF_009761245.1 Sapajus apella
ACACACACACACACACACACACACACACACACACACACACACACACAAGGTGGTATGGTGAGGGAGAAAAAAATAGCCAGCAAAAGGAAACAAAAAAAAAAGAGGAAAGATTTTAGATTTTGATTACTAAGGGGCTTGATTTACATAACAAGACCACCTTTTTGCTCAGCCAGACCAAACCAAGAGAGCAATGGCTGTACTTCTGAAATACCAGCAATTTGTCCTAGCTAAAATATGGTAATGAGATTTAAAAAGATTTTTTAAAAGAAGCTCAATAATTAAAAGTCAACTTAATTAAAAGCTAACATCCAAGAAGTGTGTGTGTGTATGTGTACATATGTGTGTTTGTATTTAAAAGGCCTTCATGTTGTTGTTTTTAGTTTTCTCCTAGGACCTTGTCTTTTTTATCAGCAAAAGTTTTTTTCTTCTCAGTTGACTGAATTCTGTTTTCTTCATTTACTTCTGCTATGTCTCCTTTCTCTTGCAGTCTCTGTTGCATGAGTGACCTAAAATAGTTTATAATAGCCTGAGGTTCCTTAAAGAAAACTGAGAAGGCACCAGACTCTTTTGGAGGGAGAAACTTCTTTTTCCTCATGGAACCCCAAGAATGTAAACAGGTAAGTTCACCTGAGCTCTTAGACTGCTTACTTTTGTATTGTGTTACCTGGCGTGTTTTTTTTTTTTTTTTTCAACTTATTATAGTTACTGCCACAGAGGTTACTCATGGGTTTTTAAGGAAGAGTGTGGTTTAGACACTTAGAAATATCTTTGTTAAAAATTTTATTTTTCTTTAAGTATACCATAAGAGCATCACATGGTCTAGCCTCATCATAATTCTCCCTTTTTGGAGACCCAGGATTCAATGTGGGCTCTGCCCAGAGGTCAGAGATCCAGTTAAAAGATAGGTAGTCCCTATCTAAATAAAACTGGTCTCCTTATACAATCGTCTGATAGATTTCTATGACTTTATGTTTGATTTGGCATTCGTCCTTAATCTCCCTTTAGCACCACCAGACTTTTTCTCTCTGTACCTTATGATGTAAATTTTGCTATTTGATTTTCACCTGAGTGTTTTCCTTTAATATATAAATTTAAGGCTATTTTGCTGACAACTGCTCAGGATTGTGAAACAGGTTAAAAAAAGTTTTTTTATAAATCTATAAGATATAGATCTATAAGACTGTATTTTTTATAAATCAATAATATTCTATTGGCATGCCTAAAGTGTCTGTGTATTTATGTGTTGTGTACACAGTGTTTTACTACTGAAAATATATAAAAAAGCTCTAATTGGCTTAAGAAAACAAAAGCACTGGAATCAAATACTTTATCAGGGAAAAAGAAAAGATTAGTCAAATGCTTTTTCCAGTTTAACTTAACTAAAATCTTTAATAAATAAGCTAAAATTATTATTTATTGGTAAAGTAATATTATAAATGTCTTAAGAATTGCCAGTGTACATTTTTGTTGGCATTTATTAATCAAGCAACTTCATACTTATCCCTGCCAGATACTATAAAGTGTCAAAATTTGGCATAGAGGTTACAAAACTATAAACCCAGCTCAGAATAGAATGATCTTTGCTTGAGTAATCTTTAATAAGTAAGACATTGATATTTGTTTAATAAAAATAGCTTCATCTTAAATTTAGTAAGATTACCATAACTTCCAATCTTATGGCTTTAGGTGGCCTAATCCATGGGCAGTAAGATTTGTTATCATCCTTGTTTCAAGCTAAACTATAAACTAAGTTCCTCCCAAAGGTAGTTTGGCCTATGCCAAGGAATGAGAAAGACAGCTTGGAAGTTAAAAGCAAGATAGAGTCAGTTAGGTCAAATCTTTTTCACTGTCTCATTTACAATTTTGCAATGGCAATTCCATAACTTTAAATGATGACTATTACAGTTTTCATAAACAATCTAGGTAAAAACTTAAAATAAAATAATTAGGTAAATATAATGGGAAAAATACTTGTAGACAAATTCATAATTTAGAATCTTAAATTATAAATATTTTATTATTTGGGTATTTTCCAATAAAAATATATTTGTAGGAAAACATTCTTTCTTAAAAAGAGTATGTCCTTTTAAAAAAGGTGAACTATTTTTTTTTCTAATTCAAAGCTTAAAGATCATATATAAAACAAGGTAAAAGGAACCAGGAAATAAAAGAGATGTAAAGAAAGTTATAAAAATAAAGAGGGTTTTGTTTGTTTGTTTGTTTTTGGGAGGAACTTCAAGAGAAATAATTTCATATAAGAACAAGAATCTTGTATGGTAAATTTAGTCCTAGAGTAAAATGACTGGTTGTTTAAGAAAGAGGGATGTGGCCGGGCGCGGTGGCTCAAGCCTGTAATCCCAGCACTTTGGGAGGCCGAGGCGGGTGGATCACGAGGTCAAGAGATCGAGACCATCCTGGTCAACATGGTGAAACCCCGTCTCTACTAAAAATTCAAAAAATCAGCTGGGCATGGTGGTGCGTGCCTGTAATCCCAGCTACTCAGGAGGCTGAGGCAGGAGAATTGCCTGAACCCAGGAGGCGGAGGTTGCGGTGAGCCGAGATTGCGCCATTGCACTCCAGCCTGGGTAACAAGAGCGAAACTCTGTCTCAAAAAAAAAAAAAAAAGAAAAGAAAAAAAGAAAGAGGGATGTTCAGGACAAACCAGAAAGTCAAAGCATGTGATGAACAGTCTGTGTAAATCACAATAAGAGGATTTATTTTTTTTTAAAAGCCAAAAACTTTTATATGATCACGTTGTCACATCATTACTAAGTTTTGGTTTGCTTAGGAAAAAAATTGAGATTTGAAAATTTTTTTAAATTAAGATTATTACATCCATGTATCTTTCTGTATGCACTTTTAAAGTACTTGTGACATTGAGTTACAGGGCTTTGACTCCTGGGACTAAAAAAGACATCAAGTCCTGCTAAATTTTAAATGCTGACAGTAATTGAAGACCTATCTTCAGGCCCAGTAGAAGATGCAATCAAAATAAACTGCATTCCTGAAACACAGGACCAAAAGTTAAAGCTATTCAACTCCTGAAGGCCCAGGGACTATCACGGAAGAGGTGGACAAGTAAGATTGTGTGGGCTGATTTTGAGAGATAAAATATGTTCAGTTTCTCTAGAAATTAATCATTAATGTCAAAGGCACACTGATGCATACCAGCATATGGGCCCCTATGTCAGATTAACAAGGTTTTTTTGAAGCATTAACCAACTCCTTAATACAGGCCACTATGCCAGCTGGTTTCTGTATTTTACTGATAAAAACATACTGATGAACATACATGGAGCTAAATTTTTTCATATATTCTAAGTGTTTCCCTAGGACAGATCCTGAGAAGTATAATTGTTCTTTCAAATAGCATATTTTTAAGGCTTAAAAAAAATACATAATGCCAAACTATCTTACAGAAAGGCTATTAAACACTCATCACAGGCCAGGCACAGTGGCTCACGCCTGTAATCCTATCACTTTAGGAGGTGGAGACAGGTAGATCACTTGAGCTCAGGAGTTCAAGACCAGCTGGCCAACATGGTAAAACCCCATCTCTACAAAACATGCAAAAATATTAGCCAAGAGTGGTGGGATATGCCTGTAGTCCCACCTACTTGAGGGGCTGAAGCAGAAGGATTGCTTGAACTGGGAGATTAAGGCTTGCAGTAACCTGAGATCACATCACTGCACTCCAGCCTGGGTGACAAAATAAGATTCCGTCTCAAAAATGAACACAAAAAACAAAAAAGCACTCATGATCAGGATGTGAAATAAGTTGGGTATTACCATTGCTTTCTTAGTAGCTTTAAAAAATATTTTTTTGGTTTTCTTATAAACTGTTAATTATGTTAATACAATAAGGCTGAATATTTAAATGCACTTTGCCATTCGTATGTCTTTTTTTGGTGTGTGATTGTCTCTTCATGTCCTTTGTGCATTTTTATATAGGAACAGATCATCTGTTTCTTATTATTATGTAATAACTTAATTTTATTGCAAGTGTTTACCTCCCAGAGTTTTACTTCAATGCATCTAAATTGTGTGGGTGCCTTTTGAATCTTTTACTATAAACATTATAAACCATGAATCCAGATTTAGGAAATAAAAATAAACAACAAATAATTGTTTAATAATTATGGCCCAAATAAACATGGGACATACCTATACTAAAAATGTGTTTGCTATTTAACTGAAATTTATTGTTTTGTTTTGTTTTGAGACAGCGTCTTGCTCTGTTGCCCAGGCTGAAGTGCAGTAGTGCAATACTGGTTCACTACAACCTCTGCCTCCCAGGTTCAACCAATTCTCCTGCCTCACCCTCCTAAGTAGCTCGGATTACATGCATGTGCCACCATGCCTGGATAATTTTTAGTAGAGATAGGGTTTCACCATGTTAGCCAGGTTTGTCTTGAACTCCTGACCTCACGTGATCCACCCATCTCAGCTTCTCAGAGTGCTGAGATTACAGGCATGAGCCACTATGCCCGGCCTTTTCTGAAATTTAAATGTAACTGATAATGCTATATTCTAACAACCCCAGCTAGAGGCCACAACTATAGTGGAGTGTGTCTGAATTGGGTATTAGGTTTTAAAGTCAGCACATTTGGCAAAAATTGTGAAAGCCAACAGTTCCCTTAAAAGTTCTTTAAATGGCTTTCAATATGCGGTATGTTGAAGTTTCACCTTCCATTCTATATGGTAATTCTCATGCACAACAAAGTTAAGAACCTCTCGGGGAATAAAAGGTCATTCAAACCATCTCATTCTCATGACCACAGGTATGGAGAGGAAAAACATGGGGAAGTCAACATGTTCCTGCTCGCTTGCAGGGTTTATTACGTTTGATATCAGGTGTCTAAAATGTTTAAACAAGTATTTATTGGTAGTTGTGCTGGTTATCCAAGATACGATAGTGAAGTTCCTCTCACATAGGCATAGTGTTCTCAAGTCCGCTCTCAAGAAAAGCATGACCACAGTGAGACTCTGCCGAGTTATTTTTATACATTTTTCTTCGATCCATGCTCCCCAAATCCCTCAGTCTAAATTTTATTTTCAACAAACATCCTACCCTCAAATTACTCCTAGATATTTTTCTTTTGGTAGAACTTGTGTATTTTGGATCATTCAGTAGCTACTTGAGAGCAGTAGTGGTGAAGGCCTCATATCTCTCCTGGTGCAATAGTATCCTGTTCTGGGTCTGTTGTTTCTTTTTATGGAAGCTTTTCCAAAAAGTTTGCCCAACATTTTATTTCAGTGAAATATACCTAGTGATACTTAGAAGTCTCAAAGCAATCATTAACCTGGAGTCCAAAACAAAATGTACAGGATGATGTATTTATTTCTCTTGAGCACTGTTCATAAATGACTTTTAAATCTTATTTCTTTCTAGAACATTCAAAACATTCCCATGAAACAAAAAAATTGTAATCCTAGCCAAAGCTCATTTTAATAGGATTTGGACTGTAAAAAAGACACTGTCAGATTGTCTACATTTTATTCAATATATCTATAGCTACAGTTACATATATAGTCAATACATTTATATTAATACATGCATAAAAATGTTCACTTAGACTTTCATCTTACATGTTAGATATATTGCTTTTGCTGGTTAATGTTATCTAAGCACACTGACCTTATATGTCTGGTATAAAAGAATCACCTGGCTTTGTTCATGTTGCTGTGGTCTCTGGGAAATCTTGTTCACTTTTGAACAGATTGACAGGACAAGGAGCAATTCAAACATTCACAAATAAATATAGATAAATACATATTCCTATATGTGTACTGTATACATATATGCATATAAAATGTGCAACATATATATACATATATATTTTAAGTTTTTATCATAAATTCAAATGCACAAAAATAGAGGGAATGGTATAATCAACTTCCATGTACCCGATACTCAATTTCAGTGATTATCAACTTTTTCACAATAATTATATCTCTTTTAGTAAACTCTTTTACAGTGTAACATACATACAGAAAAATATACAGATCATAAATGTGCAGCTTAATGAATTATTACAAAGTGACCACACCCAGATAACCCCCACCCAGATCAAGACATAAACTTCACCAGCAATGCAGAAGCCCCAGCCTCTCCTACTCACGACATCCTTACGGCTCCCACAAGGAAACTACTATCTTGACTTCCAACATTCCAGATTCATTTTGCCTGTGTTTGAACTTTATAGAAATGGAATCATACAAGTGTTCTTGTTGTTTAACTTCTTTTGCTTAACATCATATTTACGAGATGGATACATGTTGTTGTGCTTAATAGTAATTTTATGGAACTACACTACAAATTCTTTATCCATTTTACGATAGATGGGCATTTGAGTTCTGTTTTGGTCAACATATATTTTAGTGAATATATGTAGGCATTATAGCTAGGAGTGGAATTTCTGGGTTATGGAATATGTGTCCCAAACAATTTTTCACAAACTTAAACTATTAGCAGCAGCGTATAAGCATTCTAGTTGTTCCACATCCTTGTCAACACTGGAATTGTCAGTCTTTCAAATTTTAACTATTTTAATGCTTGTAATTGCTGCCTCTCATTGAGGTTTCAATTTGTAGTTTCTTGATAAATAATGAGATTGAACATGTTTTCATTTTTGTTGACCATTGGCTATCTACAGAAGGAGAATATTTGCTGGATGGATTCAAGTAGCTGTTCTCCTCCGGATTATCATTGTTGTTTTAACAACTTCATTGAGCTATAATTTACATACCATGCAATTCACTCATTTTAAGTGTCCAATGATTTTTAGTAAATTTATCAAGCTGTGTGATCATCACAATCATACAGTTTTTAGGACATTTCTATCACCCCTCAGTAAGACCCCTCATGCCCTTTAACATTTAACCCCCCTTTCCACAGTCACCTTCAGGAAACCATTCATCTCTTTTCTCACTCTATACATTTGCCTTTTCTGACTCTTCTAAACTTTCTTTTTCATAAATTAATAAATTAGTAATGTTATTTATCCATCAGTTTCTGTCTGTGGCTAATATAAATTCACCCTTGAAAGATAGGTCTGTTTTTAGTGTCCTAACAAGTAAGCTGTCTCCAGCTCTTGAATTCTTCTGGATTCTCCAGCCTCAATGCTCTTCAGCTAAAGACTACCGGGAACACACTTGTAGTTGGGTTTATTTCCTTGTTGCAGCAAGCGAGAATGCACACCATGAGGAATCATGGGACATCTCAGTAAGAGGTGGTTGGAAAGAAATTTGTAAGAATTTAGCTTGTGTTTGGTGGTTTGGGGAGTGTTTTAAAGAAGTGAAGCTTTGCTCTGGATTGAATGCTGTCAGGAAGCAGGGGGTAATTCTTAAAATTGGATATCTAATAACTCTTATCTAGAAGGAGGGCGGACTAGTCTCAGGCTTATATTGTAATTGGTAAAGAAGCAGTAGTCACTATTCTTAGGCAAGATAGGGGATGTTTGGTCATTTTGTGGTTTGGACCATGTTCGGGTTTTGGTGGGTTGTTGAGACATGATTACAGAGGGTTACAGTGTTTTGTCTTGCTAAATCAGCACAGCCTTGTCTAATGTTCATATTCTGTGAAATTGCTTATATTTGACAGGAGAATGCCAAGTCCTATCTGTAAGAACCAGGCCAACTCCTCATGTCAGTGGCTGCTTTTCTTTCTCACCAAGATAATGGCATCCAGTGGGTACCTTGTTTAGAGAGCCTCCAGCCACTCACTCCTCTGTACTATATAATTTTGCCCTTTTTTTGACACTTCCACAGAAATACTAGATTACTGTGTAAATTCTAACATTCAACCTGAAATTATGACATTTTTTCTAGATTTATAAATAGTACGCATTTCATTTTATAAGTGAAGCATGAACAACATTAGCACTTGGTTTGCTTTCTTTCATGACTCTAGGAATCTTTTCAATGAAGCAATATTTGCAGTTCATATAGCTCACAAAGTGTTTCTATGGAGAATGTAAGAACTCTTATCAAAGTGTTTAAAGATGATTAAGTTAAAAATACATAAGAGACAAGAAAAAGTTAAGCAGAAAGTTGGTTTGTGGGCATAAATTTGGAGGAAGTAGAGTTAGTTTTATGATTAGAATATATCCATCTACATCACAGAGCTACACTCTTGTCTTTCCTGAGTGATACTTTGGTATTGGCCTCTGTGGCATTCATTTTTGCATGTTCTGCTTGCCAAAATAATCCCCCTTCTGGTTGCAACTTCTATGTTAGCTTATAAATAGCTTTTATATTAGCTAAGTTATGTTCTGAGAACCACTATTTATCTTAAAGTTTAACATTTTTTATACGTCGGCTTCAATCTACCACTAGTTGCATTTATTTTATTTATTTTGTTTTTGAGATGGAGTCTTGCTCTGATGCCCACGCTGGAGTACAGTGGGATGATCTTGGCTCACTGCAACCTCTGCCTCCTGGGTTCAAACAATCCTCTGGTCTCAGCTTCCTGAGTAGCTGGGATTACACATGTGCACCACCATGCCCAGCTAATTTTTGTATTTTTAGTAGAGACAGGGTTTCTCCATGTTGGCCAGGCTGATCTCGAACTCCTGACCTCAGGTGATCCACCCACCTCGGCCTCCCAAAGTGCTAGGATTATAGGTGTGAGCCACTGTACCTAGCCACTAGTTGCATTTATAAGCCTATTGTTCAGGATAAGTTTTATTTCCAATCTGTAGTGTTTACACTAAGAGCGAAAGAGGTGTAGGAGAGAAAAAACTTTTCCTCCCACTCTCTTAATTATGTACTTGAGGCCTGTAAATTAAGTCGATAAAAGACATACAATTAGCAGGAGAAAAAGCAAACAAATTTTATTAATATTTTTACATCCATGGCAGCTTCACAGATAAGTGAAAACTGAAAGATGTGGTTAAATTTAGGAACTTATATACCGTTTTAACAAAGGGTAATAAATTGTAGAGAGGTGACTAGTCAAAGGAAAGGGACTTGGGCTCCTAAGGGCAGTAAATTATGGGAAGGTGACTATGAAATGTGTGATAGATAAGAATTGAGTAGTAAGGTTTGTTAGGCAGATTCATTTTGGTGCCATCTCAGGTATTCCTGGTAGAGGAGAAGGGGACACCTTTTTATAAATAAAACTGTATGTTGTATTTCCAAAGGGAAATTTATTCTCTGCTTTTAGGCCAGAAGGGGAAAAGGCAGAGAGCTTTTCCTGTGTCTACTGTTTCTCAATTGCCTTCAGCTCAAAATAATCTGTATGCCAAAGTGGCATATTTTGGGGTGGCATATTCTAATCCTCTCCAGGGGTGATCAGTAACTCATATTTTATCTATTGGGCTATCAGTTTTTATTCAAAAAATGAAAGACAATGAGGTGATCTTTTTCTTCTAGGAAAATCTTGAAAGGCCATTCATGTACAGGGATACAACTAGTGTTACCGGCAGAGGGTCTTGACTGTAAGTTGTCCAGGTTCTTGGCATTTTGAACAAATAATTGGACAAAACACATGGCAAAGCAAGGAAAGAATGAAGCAACAGAAGCAGAGATTTATTGAAAGTGAAAGTACACTCCACAGTGTGAGAGTGAGCAGAGCAGCAACTCAAGCACCCCAGATGCACAATCCTCCCAGGTCCGAATATCCCCTAGAAGTTTCCCATTGGCCACTTGGCGTTCACCTCATGTAAAGGAAGTGGTGGCCCACAATCAGTCTGATTGGTTTTGGAAAGCAACCAATCAGAGGCTGAAGTAAAGTTATAAAGGTCACACTCCTATGCAAACATCTGATTGGTTGCAGAAAGCAACTAATCAAAGGCTAAGATGAAGTTACAAAGTTGCACTTATATGCAAAGGAAGACTTGGCCTGCAATTAGTCTGACTGGTTGCAGACAGCAGAGGATCAGCGACAGAAGTGAAATTACAAAGTTACATTCTGATGCAAAGGTCTGATTGGTTGCAGAAACAATCAGAGGTACTTTCAGTTTCCCATCTGACACACAGAAAAGGTGAGGGTTTGCAAAGGGAGTAGCCTCTGGTCCTTTTGTTACTTAGGCATGGAAAATCGGTTTTCCTTTCAGTTTAGTGCTAGGAAGTCTGTGAGAAATGTCCTTAGGTTCCCTGCCTCCAGACCCTATTCTCCTGCCTCATCTCCCCACTGAGAGACGTGATCCCCATAAATCTTTATGGGAGACAGAGAGACTGATGGTCTTTTTTCTGTGCTGACTTGGGGCGTATCCCTACCTGTTGGAGATCATGGAACTCTCGCCCTACTCTGCCTAGTGGAGATGGGGTGGCTTCTTGATGGCCAGGGGTGGTGTCTTCACCTGGAACTGGCTGGAAACCTTGTCACATGATCGTCTGAAGCTTGACAGTCTCTAATGCAAGGGGAAATGAATTTGGTTAAAAGATATAATGGGAACTTTGGAGGTGGATACCTATGCCATCAGGAATGTTTGTTATAGAAATGTATTAAAACATTTTGCATAATTACTACAAAGGAAGTGATTCCATCCATTTGGAAGAAGTCAATTAAACTGCAAAAGAAAAAAAAAAATTGTAAGTGGTTACTGTTACTCTAGCCTATAGTAACTATGCAACAAAGACACCAAGGAAAATTGGTAGGCGTTTACTTATCTTTTGGCTGTCTTCTAAACAGGTACTTCAGGTCTTCCACAGGTTCACAAGTCTAGTGACAGATGGGAACTTGAGGTTCCTGCTCCAGGTCTTCTGGTATTGCTGTCTTAATCCTTGAAAGATGTATCTAGCTGTCTAATCCTAGTACTTTGACTGCAGAAGGCATGGCCAGTACCACTGAAAACAGTCCCTTCTATTTTGGTTGTAATTGCTGAGCTGGTGATCGCTCCTTCCACATTTTAACAAGTACCTTATCTCCTGGCCTGATTTTAGGTTGCTAGTTGTTCCCGGTGTGGGAAGCCTTTGAATTCCATTTTTGTAAAGCCTGCTGAAATTGTCCTAGGTTGGTTAGGTATTTTACTAAATCAGCCCTTTCTGGATCAGTAATTAAATCATTAGTCAAGAATAATAAGATTCATATGGGCTTATATTAATTTTTGCTCTAAGGGTATTATGTATCCTTAAGAGGGTTATGGGCAGTAAGCTGACCCAAATTTCTGATGTTTCCTTACATAGCTTAGCAACACTGGTTTTAGAGTTTGGTTAGCCCTTTCTCCCTTCCCAGAGGATTGAGGGCTCCATGTTACATGTAAATAATACTTGATTCCAAAAGCCTTAGCAAACCCTTGAGTTATTTGGGAGATAAAGGACAGGCCATTATCACTTTGGAGGTTCTGAGGTAACCCAAACCCAGGGATTATTTCTTTTAATAGAAACTTTATAACCTCATTAACCTTCTCTATTGTGGTAGGGTAAGCTTCAACCCAACCAGTAAAGCTATCTATTAGTACTAAAAAAAACACATATCCTCTGCAAGCTGGCATATGAAGTCTAACTGCCAATCTTGCCCTGGATAACTTCCTCTCCTCTGCACTGGTTCTGTTAGAGGAGGCATGTTGTTTCCTGGGTTGTTAAGTGCACACAGTGAGCAGTCTTGGCAGACCTGCTTAGCCACTGAAGCCATTAGACCCAGTAAAGATCTGGTTTAACATGGCCAGAGTTGCATCCCTCCCCACATGGAAAGACGCATGCATGGCTTTTATACTTTTCCACTGGGCTGTCTGAGGGAGATATATTTTTGACCCCATCTACTACCAGGTTCCTTTCTTTTTTCTTTTTGTCCCCCTTATTCCTTTATTAACTATTCTTCCTATAGTGTGTACTCAGGTTCTACTGGGGAATCATAGAAACGCAGCAGTGCTAGGATCTGTTGGGATTGCACTCTGTGGGCTGTGGCTTTGGCTTCTCTGTCAGCCTTTCTGTTCCCTTGTGCTGTAGGGGTTAAGTCCCTTTGATGCCCCACAATGAACTGTAGCATGGCCTTTGGCAAGTGTATTGCTTCCAATAGCTGAAGAATTTCAAGCCCATCCTTTATAGGGGACTGTTTGCTAGTTAGTAATCCCCTTTCTTTCCAGATTGTAGCGTGAGCATGAACTACAAGAAATGCATATTTAGAATCTGTATAGATGTTGTTTTTTTCCTTGTCCCAACATTAATACTCAAGAGCAATGATTTCAGCCTTTTGTGCTGATGTGCCAAGGAGCAGTGGCTGGGTTTCGATAATTGTGTTGTGATTTACTACTGCATATCCAGCTCAGTGCTGTGTCAAACCCCACTTGACACAAAACTACTGCCATAGCCTGGTATTTGGCTAATCTTTCCCCTCTCATCCAGATATATCCCTTTATCTCTAAGACTGACTTAACCTAGCGAGGGGGTTAGAACTTCCAGTGGTTGGCTCAGGGCAATTTTACTGGCTTCCTCCACTAACATAGCAGTGGCTGCTATTGCCCATAGGCAACTTGGCCACCCCAAGACCACTCCATCCAACTTCTTTGAAAAGTAGTTGGTTGGCCTGGGTTCTGATCCTAATTTCTGTGGAATACACCCACAGCTATTCCCTTCTTCTCCGCTACATACAAAGAGAAGGGCTCAGTTACATCTGGGATGCCAAGAACAGGAGCCTGGGTGAGAGCCTGTTTTAACTTGGCAAAGGCTTCTCTCATTTCTGGGGTTCATTCCATTAGCTCATTTTCAGGCCCCTTTGTTGCTTCATACAGGGCCTTTGCTATGAGTATGAAATTTGGTACCCATATTCTGCAAAGCCCCACCATTCCCGAAAAAGAACAAAGCTACTACTTGGTGTATGTGTTTTGGGGAGGGGGGTGGCAGGGGGCAAACCACATGTGGCTTGCACTCGTTCTGGGGATATTTGTCAGGCTCTGGGTGTTAAGACATACCCTAAGTATTGCATCCATTGAAGGGTAATCTGTACCTTCTTGTTGGACACTTTGTATCCCCTATCTGACCAGAAATTCAAAGTTTTTATAGTAGTTTGGTCAGAAACCTCCTGGGTTGGGCTACACACAAGAAGGTCATCCACATACTAGAGTATACTCCCGTTTTTCAATTTCAGATCCCTCAGGTCCCTCTCTAAGGCTTGGGCAAAGAAGTGGCGGCTATCCTCAACGCCCTGAGGGAGCACTGTCCAAGTATATTATTGTTTTCCCCTGGTATTAGGATCTTCCCATTCGAAGGCAAAGAGGTATTGGGACTCTGGGGCCAGAGGAATGGAGAAGAAAGCATCTTTTAGGTCTAGGACTGAACCATTTTGCATCCCCTGGTACCTGAGCCATAAGGGCCTATGGATCTGCCACCAGTGGGTAGATGGGAGCAATAGCCTCATTAATTATTCTGAGGTCATATACTAACTGGTATTTCCCCAAAGGCTTTACAGTGGGTAAGATGGGGGTATTGCAAGGAGAATTACAGGGTTTTAGGAGACAATATAATAAGTAACACCTCAACGATAGGTCCTAGGCCTTTTCTTGCTTCCTGTTTTTGATTGGGAAAGTAGCTGAGGTCTTCAAACTGTATTTTGACTGGCCCTGCTGTTTTAGCCTTCCCTAGTTTTCCAGTATACCAATGCCAATGGGTTAAGCTGTTTATTAATGTGGTCTGGAACATTGTATTTTTGAACTATCAGCATTTTCACTGGGTGATGCTTAAATTGTAGTAGTGCCCCTATTTTAACCATAATATCTCTTCCCAACAAGGGGATTGGGCAGCTTGGTACTACTAGGAATTCCTGTTGGAAGAGCTGTTTCTCCAATTGACAAATCAAAGGAGGAGTAAATAAACTTGTTTGTCAACCCTATCAAAAAGTGGGCAAAGGATACGAACAGACACTTCTCAAAAGAACATATTTATGTAGCCAACTAACATATGAAAAAAAGCTCATCATCACTGGTCGTTAGAGAAATGCAAATCAAAACCACAATGAGATACCATCTCGTGAGTTAGAATAGTGATCATTGGAAAGTCAGGAAACAACAGGCTGGCAAGGCTGTGGAGAAATAGGAACGCTTTTATGCTGTTGGTGGGAGTGTAAATTAGTTTAGTCATGTGGAAGACAGTGTGGTGATTCCTCAAGGATCTAGAACCAGAAATACCATTTGATCCAGCAGCCCCATTACTGGATATATAACCAAAGGATTATAAATCATTCTACTACAAAGACACATGTATATGTATGTTTATTGCAGCACTATTTATAATAGCAAAGACTTGGATCCAACCCAAATGCCCATTAGTGGTAGACTAGATAAAGAAAATGTGGCACATATACATGGAATACTATGCAGCCATAAAAAAGAATTTCATGTCCTTTGCAGGGACATGGATGAAGCTGGAAACCATCATTCTCAGCAAACTGACACAGGAACAGAAAACCACACACTGCATGTTCTCACTCATAAGTGGGAGTTGAACAATGAGAACACATTGACACAGGGAGAGGAACATCACACACCAAGGCCTGTTGCGGGGTGGGGAGCAAGGGGAGGAAGAGCCTTAGGACAAATACCTAATGCATGTGGGGCTTAAAACCTAGATCATGGGTTGATAGGTGCAGCAAACCACCATGGCACGTGTATACTTATATAACAAACCTGCACAAACTTGAAGTAACATTTAAAAAAACCCAAAAAACAATGAACTTGTTTGTGGCTTCCCTTCCATTCTCATAACACTTATGGGCTGGGAGGAAAGCTTTCCTGTGTAAGCAGTAAGGACACAGTAACTCCCCCCTCATCAAAAAGAAACTAAATTTGGGTATCCATGACGTCTAGAGTTAGCTGGAGCTCCTCAGTAGTAATTACAATGTTCCTGGACCAGGGCAGTGAGGAAGACCCTGGGCCCCTTGGGTCTTCATCTAATTCCTCCTTTCGCACTGCTAGAGTTTTGACTGACCCTCTTGCGGGGAGCACGGACAGTCAATTCTCCAGTGCCAGGGCCACAACTGGTGCCTTTGCATTGACAGCAGGGGCCAGGGTTGGGGGGGCTTAATATTTTCCTTTCCCTAATGCCCACTTTTCTTGCATTTGAAGCAAGAACCTTTGCTGGCATTATCTTTATGGCCCTTCGGGTTTCCTTTAGACATTTTTTTGGACATTCAGGGCTTCGCCAATGATGGCTGCCATAATTTTGGCTAGCTATTTATTCTGTTCCCTTTTTCCTTCCTTCAGGTCATGATTGTTATACACCATAATGGTGATATCAAGAAGCTGATTTTGATTAGTTTGTGGCCCATCTGTAGCTTTTGGAGCTTACATCTAAGGGAGTGTAACAGGTTGCTAGAATGAATTGAACATCCCTGCATGAGAAAGCAAAGGGTCAGGTCAAAGTCTGGAACCCATCTGCAAATTTCCTAGGATGCTCGGAATAGCTTCCTAGCTTTTCCTTACATTGTATGTGAGTTACAGAGAAAGGAGCCTGTAAGAGGACTGGCCCCTTGGCTCCTGCTACTTTCCTAGGAGGTAGCAGGGCTGGAAAGAGAATTGAATATGGTGTTCCCCTCCAAGTGTGAGGGGGATTTAGTAGGGTCCCTGGTGTTTGCTCCTGGGTTTTAGCCTCAGGAGCTCTTGGCAAGGGACTCTATGGGGGCAGTTCCTGTTCACCCTGAGAGACAGCTGGCCCTTGTAAAAGGGGTCATCTATAATATCTAGTTCTGCCTTAGTACTTTCCTTTGCGGGGGGGGGCGGGGAGGGAGGTGGGTTCTGGAAGTTTTGCAGATTGTTAGGGGTTTTGCTATTGGAGCATGAAAACCTGTACATATGGGATTTCTGACTATTTTTCCTGCATCCTGCAAAGTACGTCTAATTGCAGGATGGTGTCGTAGTTAAGGCTACCATTGTCTGACCATTGTTGGGGTTTGGGGAGCTCATAATGGGGCCAATGGTATCACAGAAAAAAATTACACATTTTCCCTTTAGATTTTCAGGGTCAAATTGATTTCAATGGTGGAGGATGTAGCCAAGCAGGGCATCTGGTGGAATGGGTGTAGCATTGCTCATAGTGGAATCAGGTGGAATAGAGAGTTGCCCATGGCGGTCCGGAAAAGAGAAGAGGACTTTGAAAAGCGGAGAGTCCATTAGGTGACCCAAATTTTACTCAGGACATCCCCCTGAAAAAACTCTGGATCCAGAATGGGGTCCCCAGGGTCATCCCCACTTTAGGACCCTGATTTGGTCTGTCAGATGTCTCTGACCTTAGATGGGTGCTGGCACTGCTTTGGAATGGTTCCCTCCACCACTGGGGACTGTCTATGAACTTTCCTTAAGGCTTTTCTATCCCACTTAAAGCAACCCTTTAGCCCTTTAAATGTTACCCTTTAAATTTAGGCAATAATACATTCCCTTTCATGAATTTCCCCCACACACACCCTGTGCCCCACACAGACCACCTACAACATGCCCAGACCCTCTGACTTGTATAACCTTTTTTTGCATAGCTAGTCTGTCCTTTACCCAGGTGAGTAGGTAAAGGTAAGCATTTAGCATAAGAAAAGAAGGCTTAAGTTGCCTGAAATGTGTGTGAGTTCGTCCAGGATGAGCTTCTGCTGCCAACTCCATCACATGTAGGGATCAGGGACTATAACTGGAAAGGATAGAAAATAGAATTTCCCTCTTCCAGGCAGGGCAGCCATCCCTGTTCACTCCTTGGCCTTCAGACAACACGAGAGAGTGGCCCCCACCAGTTCCCCTCAATCGCCAAGGAACCACTAGAAAACAGCAGCTGAAAGACTGAAAAAGAAAAAAAGGAAAATCAGAAGAAGGAGAAAAGGAATAGAACTTAGAAAAGCAAAAACAAGATCAGGCGCAGTGGCTCATGCCTGTAATCCCAGCACTTTGGGAGGCCAAGGCAGGTGGATCACGAGCTCAGGAGATCAAGACTATCCTGGTCAACATGATACCCGTCTCTACTAAAAATACCAACCCCCACAAAAAAAAAAAAAAAAAAAAAGGAAAAGGACTCAGCTTCCTCACCCGAACCCTGCGGTGCTGGTCAGGTGCTTTCACGTGGAAGACTTTCAGTTTCACCAGAGAGTGGCCCCAGCCAGAAAGTTGCAGTTGTCTCTGTGCATAGGCGCCGTTCACCAAGGGTCACGGGTTGGAAGGGAAAGATCCCCCTCTATATAGTAGAAAAGAAAAGAAGAAAGGAGAAAAATAAACCCCAAACTTTGGGCTTCCCTCCTACCTGGCTCACCAAAATATGTTACCAGTAGCGGGTCTTGACTGCAAGTTGTCTAGGTTCTTCTGAACAAAGAATTGGACAAAACGCACAGCAAATCAAGGAAAGAATGAAGCAAGGAAAGCAGAGATCTATTGAAAATCAAAGTACATTCCTCAGTGTAAGAGCTGGCCGAGTAGCAGCTCAAGGGCCCCAGATGCAGAATCTCCTCGGGTCCAAATAACCCCTAGAGGTTCCCATTGACCACCTACTTGGTGTTCACTCTATGTAAATGAAGTGGTGGCCTGCAATCAGAGGCTAAAGTGAAGTTACAAAGTTGCACTTCTATGCAAAGGAAGATTTGGCCCTGCAATCTTGGCCTTGTAATCAAGTGAAGTTACAAAGTTACACTCTATGGAAACATCAGATTAGTTGCAGAAAGCAATCAGTCAGAGGTATTTTCAGTTTTCCAGCTGCAAGGTGGGGATTTGCAAAGGGAGCAGCCTCTGGGCCTTTTGTTACTTAGGAGTGGAAAGTTAGGGTTTTCCTTTCCAAATGGCTCTAGGAAGTCAGTGTGAAACGCTTTAGGTTCCCTGCCTCCAGACCCTATTCTCCTGTATCACTAGTAGAGTTCAGTGTATACTTCCTGAAAATGGAAGCAGTTTTGCTAATAATTTTAACACAAAAGTAGGGTGATCAGATAAAGTATCCTTATGTCCCATGGAATAGTTGGAATGTACTTATACTAAAAAATTCATTTATCATGTGACATTAAAATTCACCTGGGCATACTGTACTTTTATTTGCTATATCCGACAATCTTATACAGAAGTCATCATGGGAAACTCAGAAAATTATTTTGGCAGAGAGGAGTAGAAGAAACAAATGACACTTTAAAAAAAAATTGTTGGGCCTTGTGCGGTGGCTCACGCCTGTAATCCAAGCACTTTGGGAGGCTGAGGCAGGCGGATCGCCTGAGGTCACAAGTTAGAGACCAGCATAGCCTGGCCAACATGGTGAAACCCCGCCTCTATTAAAAATTCAAAAATTAGCTGGGCGTGGTTGCGGGCGCCTGCAATCCCAGCCTCTCGGGAGGCTGAGGCAGGAGAATCGATTGAACCCGGGAGGTGGAGATTGCAGTGAGCCAAGATCGCACCACTACATTCCAGCCTAGGCAAGAGTGAGACTCTTGCCTCAAAAAAATAAATAAAAATAAAAATATTGTGGTAAAATACACGTAATAGAAAACTTACCACCTAACCTTTTTTAAGTATACACTTCTGTGACTTTAGTATATTTGCATTGTTGTGCAGTCATCACCATTCATCCCAACTTTTTCACCAACCCATATCTGCAACTCTATGCCCACTAAACAGCAAATCCCCATCTCTCCTTCCCTAGCCTCTCTACAACCACTGCTACTTTGTTTCTATGAATATGACAGCACACAGTATTTGGCGGTAAATCAGAGTTAGCAAATGCAATCTGAAGCAGAGGAAAGGAAAAAGTCATATCCCTCAAGTTTTACAGTCCCAATAAAAGTATTAGTGCTTTGAGAAAAGGAGCGTCACGGTCATGGGGAGAATAAAGAAAAAACTTTTTCCTTCCAGTTTGCAACTGGAACTGCCACTCTAGCAGGGCCTCCATTTTGTGGCCTGCGTGGAGGGCGGACGATCTCTCTCTCCGTCACTCCCCGGCATCGGGTAGGCACCGCTGCCAGGTAACCAAGGAACCCCGAGGGAGGCATTGCCCAGGAGAGGCCGGATCCGGAAGTAGGGAGACCTCTCCGCCCCGCGGCCAAGCCCCGACCCCTTCCCTTCCCATCAGACCCCGGCCGACCTAGATGACGTGTCCGAATAGGAGTTGGCGAGGTGCGGCCGGTCGGCCCTGCGCATGCGTGACCCGCGCACCCGTCGAACCAGTAGCGAGAGTCTGGAGGTCATTTTCCTTGAGAAAGGCTCCGCTTCTCCGGGTTTTTGCTGATGCCGAGCGCGGAGGATTGAGGGAACATCGCGCTTTGGAGGGGAGAAGGTTACTGACTTTTAGACTGCTGGGTCGTGGTGGGCTCAGTCTCTAGAGTGGCTGGGTTACTGCAGGAAGTCACTGCCCTTTCTTAGGCGCAACCTTGACTGTAAAAGGAAGTTAAATGCCTCTGGAAAACCTCAGGTTTATTTCAGCGCTGAAAGTCTGGCTCCAGATTCAGATCCAGCACGCCTGTGGCCTGGCCAGTGAGAGTCGTGGAGTGCTTTCCCCGCGCCTGCGGTCTCTAGGCTCTGTGGATGTACAGGTGTGGGATGTAGGAGCAGGTCCTTACCGTGGAACTTACAAATAAATGGGGGAATGAGACAGCAAACAAACGTGATCCTTCCTGATAGTAGTAGATGTGGGATGCCAAGGTTTAAGCAGACGAGTGGTCGGTATTAAGGGATTTCAAGGTTTTATAAAATTGCTTTTGCCAAGAGTGGAAGCTGAGAGGCTACTGCAGTAAGAAGTCCAGGGCAACTAAGAATTTGGCCTGGACCAGGGTGGTAGCTGCGGGCATGGAAAGTACTGAAAGGATTTAGTCCATAGTTTAGCAGCCCAACCAACGGGACTTGCTGAAGGACTGCAGGTAGGGAGTGAGGGAGTGAGAAATTAGGTTATCCTCCAGGGTTGGGGCCTGAGAAGAGATGGGCAGCGACGCCGTTTCCTGGAAAACAGAGAGGAAATGTTGGGATGAGGGCATTGAGATATAATGAAGGTCAAATTTTAGTGGTGCTAGAAAAAAAGATGGTGATCAAAAATGTTAATTTTTGTTTCCTCCTCTTTCCTATTTGGAGAAAACATGTGCTTCCTTTTTTGTTGGAAATCTCCATGACTTCCAAATACAGAATATTTTACAATTTTCCCCTAGCCCAAAGTTCAGTGAATATGTTGATTTATTTGAGGGCGAGAACGTGAAAGGGAAGCGACCTAGGCACAATTTTCTGCTCAGGCCCTACCAGATTAGCTTTTATTGAAAAAAAAAAAAAAAAGAAGAAAAAGTGTCATTCCTTGGACCAAGGGATGTGCTCAGCACTTTCCCTACATTTTTCATTTAATCTTCACAACAACCTTAAGATGAACTTTTTTTTTTTTTTTTCTTTTTTTTTTTTTTAGTAAGAGTTTTTTTTTTTTTTTTTTGGCTGGGGTACAATGGAGCGATGCCGGCTCACCGCAACCTCCGCCTCCTGGGTTCAGGCAATTCTCCTGCCTCAGCCTGCTGAGTAGCTGGGATTACAGGCATGCGCCACCATGCCCGGCTGATTTTTTGTGTTTTCAGTAGAGACGGGGTTTCACCGTGTTTACCAGGACGGTCTCGATCTCTTGACCTCGTGATCCACCCGCCTCGGCCTCCCAAAGTGCTGGGATTACAGGCGTGAGCCACCGCGCCCGGCCCAAGATGAACGTTTTTATCTACTTCCCAGTTCTCTCTTGATTAACTTGGCTACCCCACTATATGGATCAGTTTGCAGGGTCCTAGGTCCCTTTGAAAATCTGATGAAAGTTATAAACCTTCCCTAGGAAGAAAGTACAATAAGCCGCAAGAACTTTAAATAAAGAGGAGTTCACTGGCCCCCAGACTTTCCTGAGCTTACTATTTCACAAACTTGCCCGTTCTTGAACTCTGAGCTGGAGGTTATGATTCTGTTAGGTACTTTAAGATGATGCACTCTTCCGAAGTTTTCGATTGAACTCTAGGATAGCCAAATGAATTGACTTTTTCAGGTCACTAAAAAGTTTCTCCTTGAAAAATAGAAGACGCAACACACACACATACACGTGTGTGCACCTACACACGCGGACACCATATCACATCATCAGGGGGAAAAGTGACAAGATCTTGCTCATACCATATTAATCCGATTCGCCAGAGCTGCTTTCTTCACTGGGCTCTCAGGTGTGCTCTGGTTTTCCCTTGAAGAAATGTCAACGCTACCCTCTATTCGCCTACTCCCATTTTCCTCCCCACTCCATTTCCACTCTCCCTTAAAGAGATGTGTGCACACAATCACTGCCCAACGCAAGAATACATCACTGCATCCAAAGCTCGGAAACTGTCCATGCAGATTCCTTTGAGTAGCTGTTTGAGGACTTGTGGCTAGTGCCTACCCATTTGTTTCCTTAGCCTGCTCTCAACCAGGTGTCTCCCGAACTTTTCCTCTCCCAACTCCGCCTCCATCAGCAGATGCTTTCTGTCATAGGGACTGGCGTGCCGCGGGCAATGTGGTAGAGAAACCGTATGATAGATACGAGAAATTTGTTAAGACCCAGCAGCAAATGGGGGACGGCTTGCGACCGCAGCGCTCCACGGCCTCCAAGCATGAGAGGTCTAGATCGGAATTCGGAATCGGTACGTGAAAGGGCCGGAACATCTCTCCCAGCAACCACCCCAGCCGGCGCGCGGAAAACCCGGAAAGCGGATTTGGTCCCCGTTTCCTCCCGGAAACTCCTGGGGGTGCTTGCGACCGCTCTCACTGAGCATGTGCAAACGGCGGTGCGCATGCTCCGTCGCGGTCCGGTTCGGTTTCTGTTGCGGGACGCAGGGTGTCTCCTAGCGCAACCGGAACTAGCCGTCCCCGGACCGGCCTCCCTTATCTCCGGCGGCCTGCGGTGGTCTCCGAGCCTCCCCACCCCTCCTTCCCTTTTCACCCCCTAGGCTTGGTTGCCCTTTCCCCGAAACAGCCGTCGTGAACATGAGGCTGCCGGCGTCGTCTCCACCTCGGTGGCCGCGGCTGTTGCTGCTGTCGCTGCTCCTGCTGGGGGCGGCTCCTGGCCCGCGCCGGAGCGGCGCTTTCTACCTGCCCGGCCTGGCGCCGGTCAACTTCTGCGACGAAGAAAAACAGAGCGACGAGTGCAAGGTGGGTGAGGCCTGGCGAATCCCTTGATGCGCTTTCGGAAGGGGAAGTCGCCCCTATCCGGGGGACCTGATACCCGGGTGGGAGCGAGGGAAGGGGGCGTAGCAGTGGGTGGGGTCGAGTTTCCCCAGAAGCTTTTGGAGTCTGCCGGGCTGTGGGTGGGGGCTCTGGAACAGCCCTAGCCCTTGCAAGGGTAGATTCTGGAGGACTCAGTGGGCCTCAGACTCGCCTCGCGTCTTGCGGGCCAAGTAGTACGAGCAGCTGTATTCAGTTTTCCTGGAACGGAGACTGTGTGGAGCGCCCTTGGCGTTGGACTTCACGCTGCAGAGCTTTGGAGTTATATGCATGCAGGTCCACGCTTGAATGGTCGCTCACAGCCTTGTATCACGTACGCTAAGGAAGCAGGTGACCGACTCCCTGCATGTGAGCAACACTCAGCCTGGTTACAGTTTTCATTAACTTTTAACTTCATTGCTTCCTGTTTAATTGCACTTTCCTGGAACCTCCTGGTTGCTTAGAAGAGCTTGTTCTTTCTAGGACTTTGATATCTCGCCTCACAAATAGAAGTTGGTTCCTTATTTGTGGAGTGTAACACCCAGAACCGTACAAACTGCATTAATAAAGAGTTGCTGTAATGGTTTAGACACTGGATTTCAGACTGTTGAGTGTAAAGATTTTAATACACAAATAAAAGATGCCAGTTCTCACTAGTTTCTCTGAGATGGTTTTAAACACTTAAAAGGGCAAATGATGGGAGAAACTAGTATTTTCGTAGGGCAAGTCTTGAAAACTTTAATCTCTTAAAACATTCACACTCAGTGTTTTCAGTTTAATTGCTAGTAAAAGAGGCCTGAGTAAAGTAACTTGCTTTTAGATTATCCGGTGTAGGGGTTTACAGTAAACATACACAATTATTTTGTTAAGTTTATTTAAAACACCATTTGGGGGTTTGAGGATCTCTTTGAAACCTTTAATGGTTTTAACAATTCAAATAATCGTTCAGTAAACGTTTACAATCTATAAATAGGCTTATTTACTAAGTTTGATTTTTTTTTTAAGCTGGTGTTTATTTTATTACTGCTAGCTTTACTATAGCTGTGACTTTTGAGGTTATTTTAGGGCATTAGATAAGCTATTAAATTTTTCATAACATTTTGGCAGTTTCTGTTTAGGTTGTCAGCTATTCTGAATGACATGTTTATACATCTTTGCAAAGACTTGTATCTGTAAAAAAAATACCTAAGGATCTCTAAAGTTTACTCAAATCAGCAGTTCAGTACTTAAGATCACTCTGCAGTGTAAGAAGCTTTCACTCTTTTGAGGTTTCTGATTGAAAGAATCCCTTCCTCTTGTGCTTCCACGTGGAAGGGGGATCTAGACTTGTAAGTACACTGGTTTTTCCATTAAATATGTTAGTAACCAACCTTTAAAGCTAGGATTTGGTCTTTAATTTTAACAGCAGTTGTATATTCTATTCCTAGTGCCTCAAAGATGAAAAATATATTTCCTGCCCTCTAGGAACCTCAAAGTAAGGGACATAAGCTTATGAACGGGTTATTGAAATCTGATATATTAGGCAGGATGATGTCCAAAGTGTTCTAAGACGCAAAAGAGGAAACATCTGTGGACTAACTAGTCTTTAGGGAAAGCTCTATAGAAGAAGTGACATTTGAAAAGGACTTCAGAAAATAAGTGAAACTTACAGATGGTCTGCCAGTTAGATTGTTTTCTCAACAGGTCCTTTGGTAAGTGTCTAGGTTGTATTATAGTTATTTTTAAGTTAATCTTGGGAGTCATTTTGGGTTTTGAATTTTCATAGGTATAGGGATAAAACAGGCAGAGTAGATCATTTTTCTGAAATGTTTGGATTTTTACTTTTATTGCCAGCTATACTCACATCTGGTCAACGGAAACAGCTCTTAGAAGAGCAGAGGGTGGGCAGGGCGCGGTGGCTCACGCCTGTAATCACAGCACTTTGGGAGGCCGAGGCAGGTGGATCACGAGGTCAAGAGATCGAGACCATCCTGGTCAATATGGTGAAACCCCATCTCTACTGAAAATACAAAAAAAAAAAACTTAGCCTGGCATGGTGGCGCATGCCTGTAATCCCAGCTACTCAGGAGGCTGAGGCAGGAGAATTGGCTGAGGCAGGAGAATTGCCTGAACCCAGGAGGCGGAGGTTGTGGTGAGCCGAGATCAGCCTAGGTAACAAGAGTGAAACTCCGTCTCAAAAAAAAAAAAAAAAAAAAAAGAAAGAGCAGAGGGTGTACTTTTAGCATTTTTCCTACGATAAACTTAACTGATATAGAGAATTTGAAATAAACTTTCATACTTCTTTTCTTTGCCTTTCAAAGATGATGTTATAAATAACAGTAAACAGTTTAAATTTCTATTACTTCAATCAGGATATTAATAATTTATTCTTATCCATTCTGTATTAAGGAGGACAGTCTTGTACACATTATTCAGAAAAGTGGAAGGAACTTCTTTTAAAAATTAGAAATGAGAGTTGTGAAATGGAAATAATTATTTCCAAAAGGTGCTGTCAAGGTAGTGAATCTGAAGTTGGATAAATTGGGCAGGTCATTGATACTGTTACCAACAGGTTTGCCATCTGTAAAATAGGGATAATCATATTTGATTATTACATATTCCCCTTGGAAGCTGTTTTGCATTTCTTAGAGGAACAGTGCAATATTTGTCATTGTTGTGATAGTGTAGAGATGAGACAAATATATCTTCAACATGTATATAATTTAGGTAGTTTTGTGTTTTTATGTACTGTACTGTTTGTGTTGTGCATTTAGTTCAGGGTGTAAATTGAGAGAATCAGCAGAACCCTGAGGATTTAGTAACTTTCTCTGTTTAAAAATTATTTTATGTGGAATTCACTGGCAGAGAAACAGGAGTCTAGTGAACATCAAATTCTGTTTATATTGCTCTAGCTTCTGATTAATAATCTTAGCCTTCATAGATACCTTGAGTATGTTTTGATGGTCTCCTTTTTTTTTTTTTTTAACTTATTTTACATGTGCATGCATTTGAATATTGAGGTGGTGCACATTCTTATTGCTTTCTATAGCCTATACTGTTTCATTCTATTCCTATACTATGGTTTGCTTAACCATTCTTACTGTAGGGCATTTAGATTGGCCCCAATTTTTCTCTATTATGAGTAGCTTTGCTACAGTGTATTTAGCAGTAATTATTTGCACATTCCCAAATATAAAATTCTAGACAAAAACAAGAAGTTTTGTTGTTGTGTTTAGTATTGCCAGATTTCTTTCAACAATGATAGAATTGATTTACAGTGCCTTTAACTAAATAATACCTTGTGTCACCACACTATTTTAATTTTTATCCATTTAATAGTGATGTGATGGTCCCTGAGACGCTTTTTTTTTTTTTCTTTGAGATGGAGTTTCGCTCTTGTTACCCAGGCTGGAGTGCAATGGTGTGATCTCAACTCAACTGCAACCTCCATCTCCTGGGTTCAAACAATTCTCCTGCCTCAGCCTCCTGAGTAGCTGGGATTACAGGTGCCCACCACAACACCTGGCTAAATTTTTGTATTTTTAGTAGAGACGGGGTTTCACATGTTGGCTAGGCTGGTCTCAAACTCCTGAGCTCCACCTGCCTCGGCCTCCCTAAGTGCTGGGATTACAGGCATGAGCCACCACACCTGGCCTAGACGCTTTTTAAATGCTTTACTTCCATTGCTGTTGAAGTTCCTGTGTCTTTTAGTATGTTTCTTTTATTTGCCTTATTTTGTTAGGTTTTGAAACCATAGTAATAACAGATTGAGCTGTGGTGTTTCTTTTCTGTAGACTCTACTTTCTTAAAATTAAGGGATACTATGTGACTGCAGTAAGTAGAATAAAGCCCTGATTATAAGTGAATATATCTTCCAGGGCAAAGTACAGAGTTCTAATTTAGTTTCTAAAAGTTTTGACTATTTCAGTTAGCTGCATGCTTTTTAGCTTTAGATCAAATCTTAGTGTGCTGAGTGGCATTCTGGCGGCTACGAGGTGAAGATTAGTGAGCAGTTCACCTTTGCTGCTTTTAATTTTCAAGTAATTATTGGGTTGCCAACCAGAATTCAGACCTAAGAACTAAAAATAGTGTTAATTCTCCAAAACATCTGCCACTTTTTTACTGTTTGATGGATAGATCATGTTCTTAGATGAAAGATTACAATTTTTTTTTTCCTTTGCTGTAAGGGAAAATGACCGATTATATCCCCTAGTGGTTAAGAAGAGTGTTTCAATGAATTTAACAACTTTTTAATAAAAAGGAGAATTGCTTAGAGTCATACTTTCCTTTCTTGGTAGTTATTTCTAGAAGCATTTTATAAGTTGTATTTGTTATTCTGGGAGCAGTTGTGTATAAATACTGGAATGAGTCAAATTTAAGAAAATAGTCCTGAATGTTGATCTGAACAGACACAGAATGAATATATATGTACCTGTTTTAATTTGACCATACAAATGTTTCAAGATTTTGAGGTATTTAAAGAAAAAAAATAATGTGTATGTGTATTTATTGGTACAGTGCTAAATACTTATTTATCAATATTTAGTTTCACATTTCCAGTTTTCTCTGGAATAAGAGCATTGATTCTTAGCTTCTGGGAACTCATTAGTGTTTGTGTCAGTGTTTTAAATCTGAAATTTGGCATTGGAAGGAATAACTTTGACTATGGTAAATACACATTCCAACAATTATTCCTTCTTCCTGTGAAAAGGTATGTGAAACTGAGACAGTTTGCCTTTCAGAAATTAAATTTTTAAGTAAAATTATTTTAAAACTGTGATTGTTCATTATAGTGAATCTGAGGGTTAGAATGAAGAAACAAGAAAAGTCTATAAATAAAATTGTGTCTTTCTGCCTTTGGCCCTTCCCTAAGGTGGGTGTAAACTTGCACTTCCAAAGGTGTATACTGGAATCTCTGAAACAAATCACAGACATATGCTGCACACCTCACACCCCACACAAACACACAGACCCACATCAGCACAACAGAGATTGATCTGTGCACTGTCAACCTTAGAGCCCAGCTGCCTAAGCCCTTACTTCCCTGTTCTCTCCTGAAGTCTTCTGTCATTATGGTCTCTCAGTAAATTTAGCAGTTAATTGTAGCTGCTTTACGTGTATCCCAACAATTTCATTCTATTTTCATTAAAATTAACTATGAAAGACTTTGGAGAACATTTGTGAATTTTTCCCTTTTTTGCTCCTCTTCTCACTTTTCAAACCTGTTTATTGCCCTTTGCTAATAATGGTAGTAAAGACTGCGATTTGCGTGTTTTGTATATGCCTTAGCTAAACTTCATAACATCCCTGTGTTATTTAGATTGGGAAACAGAAGCTCAACAAGTTTTAGTAGCTGTCTCAAGTATACAGAGCTAGTAAGTAGTAAAGCCAGGATGCAAACAAACCCAAGACTGAATCCAGAGTCTAGGTTCTTCGACACTGACTTGTACTCTGAACACTCTTCTTCTTTGCATTTCCCCTGGGAAACCCTGACTGCTTATCACCCTGGACTTGGGACAGTTCAACAAAACATTCTCTGTTATATGTAATTTTCATTTCATTTTATTTTTCAGAAACAGTCTTGCTCTGTCACCTAGGCTCGAGTGCAGTGGTGCAGTCATATTCACAGCAGCCTTGATGTGCCTATGTAATTTTTAAGTAGTTGGGTTTTAAATTATTCCTTTTTCTGTTACAGTCTAAAATTGAAATTTTATTTTTCAGGGCTTTGGGGAAAGAACCCTGGTAATTGTCTAGGAGATCAATTTCTGGGCATTGCCAATAAGATAACTGAGAGCTCATAAACAAGCATTTGTGAGTCCCAGCATTCCTCTTGAGACTTTTATTGTGTCTGAGTTAAGACTTCCCATCTTCAGAAATGCTCCACTGTAGAATTCTCTAATATTAAGTAGTTGAAGCTTCCATAGATTTCCTTATTTATGGCCTCCATATCTCAAACCCTTTTGTGACTTGTCATTTGCCATGACCCTTGTACAGTCACATTTTTTCACTGAGATTTCTTTCTCCCTTGAAAATCCAGTTGTAGGTGTGGAGTGGGACAGATGTGATGATAGCAATGTAAGGTAGAATAAAAGAAACAAAGGAACCAGGAAATGGGAAAAAGTGTAGTCCTGTGGCGTGGCCCATGCGCCTTGTTAAAACAATAAAATAGACTCTAGTTGTGACCACAGCTGGAATCAGGTATGGAATCAGCAGATTACGACTAGAAATAAAATTGTACGTTTGAGAGAAAAATCTAAAGGAAGACTATAGAATTCTAGATAAAATCATTTCCGTAAAAAATTTCTTAGTACAGGATTGTAATCGGTCTTGGTTTCTCTAAGTGACTTAGGATTCTGCAACTTCCTTAAAATGTTTGATGTTGTCAAAACTTTTCATGCTTGAAATAACCTAGGTAGGGACAGTTTGAAAGTGGGCATGTGAAACAAGTAACCTTTGAAGCTCTTTCTAGTAACATCAGTGATAATCTACAGTTGTCTGTCCCTGTTTAAGGCAAATTTCTGGGAGGAGGTGGACTTAACTCTTCTGGATGGTGAATAAAGATGTTTAGAGTGGAAAATGACCTTAAATAAATCAGATATTGCCCTCATATAGGTCATGCCATTTTAACGATAAGGAAACAAAGTCAGCTGGATACAGTGGCTCTCACCTGTAATTCCAGTGCTTTGGGGGGCCAAGGTGGGCAGATTGCTTGAGCCTAGGAGTTCAAGACAACTTGGGCATGATGAAACCCCATCTCAACTAAAAATACAAAAATTAGCCAGGCCTGGTGGCATGAATCTGTAGTCGCAGCTACTTGGGAGGCTGAGGTGGGAAGATTACTTGAACCCAGAAGATCTAGGCAGCTGCAGTGAGCCATGATTGTGCCATTACACTCCAGCCTGGGTTACAGAGTGAGACACTGTTTAAAAAAATGCCAAACAAACAAAACACACATACAAATCACACAGAGATTCAGTAGCTACTCTAAGAACATATAAATAGCTCACTTTTTAAAAAAATTTAATATATGCTGTCTTAGGCTGTTCTTGTGTTGCCATAAAGAAATGCCTGAGACTGGGTAATTTATAAAGAAAAGAGGTTTAATTGGCCTACGGTTCTGCAGGCTGTACAAGCATGGGAAGGACATCACTTGGCTTCTAAGGGGAGTCTTGGAGTTTTTACTCATGCTGAAGCAGGAGCAGGCATATCACATGGTGAAAGGAGGAAAAGAGAGTTTTTTGGTGGGGGAGATGCCACACTTTATAACAAGCAGACCCCATAAGAACCCTCCATCACAAGGACAGCACCAAGGGAATGGTGCTAAACCATTCATTAGAAGTCCACCCCCATGATCTAGTCACTTCCCACGAGGCCCTGCTTCCAACATTAGGGATTACAGTTTGACATGAGATTTTGGTTGGAACAAATACTTAAACTGTATCATTTCACCCCTGGCCCCCACAAATCTCATGTCCTTCTTACATTGCAAAATACAATCATGACTTCCTAAAAGTCCCCCTAAATCTTAACTCATTCCAGCATTAACTCAAAAGTCCCAAGTCCAAGTCTCATTTGAGACAAGGAAAGTCCCTTCTGTCTATGAGCCTGTAAAATAAAAAAGCAAAAACAAGTTACTTACTTCCAAAGGGGATATAGGAGTTGTGTAGATATTCCCATTCTGAAAGGGATAAATTGACAAAAGAAGGGGGCTATAGGCCCCATGCAAGTCTGAAAATCCAGTATGGTAGTCATTAAATCTTAAAGCTCCAAAATAATCTCCGTTGACTCTATGTCCCGCATTCAGGTCACACTGATAGGAGGGGTCGGCTCCCAAGGCCTTGGGCGGCTTCACCACTGTCGCTTTACAGAGTTCAACCCCCACAGCTGCCCTCACAGGTTGTTGCATGCCTGTGGCTTTTTCCAGGCACAGGGTATACACTGCCAATGAATCAATTATTCTGGAGTCTGGAGGACAGTGTTCCTCTCCTCACAGCTCCACTAGGCAGTACCCTGGTAGGGACTCTGTATGGGGCTTCAACGCCACATTTCCCCTCCACACTGCCCTACTAAAGGTGCTCTGTGGGGGTTCCATCCCTGCAGCAGGTTTCTGCCTGGGCACCCAGGTTTTCTCATCCTCTGAAACCTAGGCGGAGGCTGCCAAGCATTCTTTAGTCTTGAACTCTGTGTGCCCACAGGCTTAACAGCACATGGAAGCCACCAAGGCTTGCATTCTGCAAATGACAGCCTGAGCTGTACCTCAGCCTCTTTGAGCCATGGCTGGAGCTGGAGCAGCCTGGATGCTGGGATCCCAAGGCTGCACAGGACAGTGGGGCCCTGGGTCTGCTGATGAACCCATTCAGTCCTCCTGGGGCTCTGGGCCTGTGATGGGAGGGGCTGCTGCAAAGGTCTCTGAAATGCCTTTGAAGCCTTTTCCCCATTGTCTTGGATATTAGCACTTGGTCCGTTTTAGTTATGCAGATATCTCTAGCACGTAGTTGCTGCACAGCCTGCATGAATTACCAGAAAAAACTCTTTTTTTCTTTGCCACATGGTTACACTGCAAATTTTCCAAATATTTATGCTCTGCTTCCTATTTAAACATAAATTCCAGCTTTAAATCATTTATTTGATCCCTCAGCTAAGGTAGGCTGTGAGAAGCAGCCAGGCTATCTTTTGAACACTTTGCTGCTTAGACATTTCTTCTGCCAGATATACTAGGTTGTCACTGTTTAGTGCAGGCTTCCACAGATCCCTAGGGAATGAATAGAATGCAGTCAGGCTCTTTTCTAAGGCATAACACGCGTGACTTTTGCTTATAAGTTCCCAATAAGTTTCTCATTTCCATCTCAGACCTCAGCAGCCTGACTTGACTGTCCATATCACTATCAACGTTTTGGTCACAACCATTTAAACAGTCTCTAAGTTCCAAACGTTCTTCATCTTTTTCTCTTCTTCTGAGCCCTCCATACTCTGCCTTTCCCAGCTCCAAAACGAGTTCCTCATTTTCAGGTATCTTTATAACAATACCCCATCCTCGTCACCAATTTTCTTTATTAGGCTATTCTTGCATTGCTATAAAGAAACACCTGAGACTGGGTAATTTATAAAGAAAAGTGGTTTAAATGGCTCACGATTCTGCAGGCTGTACAAGCATGGCACCAACATCACTCTGCTTCTCAGGAGGCCTCGGGGAGCTTTTACTTATGGCAGAAGATGAAGCAGGAGCAGGCGTGTCATATGGTGACAGCAGGAGCAAGAGAGAGTAGGGGTAGGTGCCACATTTTACAAACAACCCGATCTCACAAGAACTCAGTATCAGGAGGACAGCACCAAGAGGGATGGATGGTGCTAAACCCTTCATTACAAATTCACCCTCATGATCCAGTCACCTCCCAGCAAGCCCTACCTCCAACATTAGAGAATACAATTTGACATGAGATTTAGGCAAGGGCAGATATTCAAACTATATCATATACCTTGTGTTTCTGTCTGGATTATAAATTCTTTGAAGGCAAGTATTCATGGATTTGTATTATTTTATCAACCAAAATGTCTAGTATAGGACATTGTGGGTATTAAATGCATGTGTTGGCTGATTGAATTTCTCATGGCCTTCAGGATCTGTTGTGAATGTTCTTTGGTTTTCAGATATACTGCAAATTCTACTACTTTTTCCTATTTAATAAATTGACTTCTTCTGAGATCATTGTTCCTGCTCCTAGAACATTTTTCCACCCTAAATTTTACTTTTTTATTTCTTATTGTTTTCATTTGGCTTCTGTTGCTTTACATTAAGACTAAGGTCTGCTCTCAACTTTAAAGCCCTTCCTTTTTCCAGCTTTTAATTGTGACAATTTTCAAAATTCAAAAAAGTTGAAAGAGTAGTGTAATAATCACCTTCAGTCACCTAGACCACCTAGAATCAACAGTTGTTTACATTTTTTTATACCTATCTGTGTGTGTATTTATGTTTTATAGGGGTGAATGTCATGCCATCTGTGGCATACTTTTACATGGTTCAACTTGAAGACCATTGTTAAACCATATAAACTCCCTGGCAGTCTCTTCCTTTCTTCTGGTTTTTAATATTTGCTTTACTGCCATGTGAGGAGGATCTCATTCTTATGATTCTTTTGAAATTTCTTTGTCTTGCTGCAAGACTTGATATTTAGAGTTATCGCAGATGTAGCATATTTACAAATAAATTGTAAATGGCTCTATTCTATGTTAAGATTGTCTTTAATTTTAATTGACTTCCCATTCCTCAGCATGTGTGAGATGATAATTCTTAAAATTTCAGATTCTTGCAATTTAGAAAAGGAAGAATGAAAGTGCTGTGAAAGCCAAGATGAACTGAATATTCAAGCTGTGTTTGATTACTTTGTTGAACAATAAAAATAGGTCCATAATTTAGTGTTGTTATCTATGATAGACTTTTTTTTTTTTTTTTTTGAGTTGGAGTCTCACTCCGTCGCCCAAATTGGAGTGCAGTGGTATGATCTCAGCTCACTGTAACTTCCACAGTAGGAGGTTCCAGTGATCCTCCTGCCTCAGCTTCCTGAGTAGCTGGGATCACAGTCATGCGCCACCACGTATGGCTAATATTTGTGTTTTTAGTAGACATGAGGTATTGCCATGTTGGCCAGGCTGGTTTCAAACTCCTGACCTCAGGAGTTCCACCTGTGTTGACCTCCCAAAGTGCTAGGATTACAGGTGTGAGCCACCACACCCGGCCTTATGATAGACTTTCTTATAAAAGTAGTGTGGAAAAGTGTCAGAAGAGACAAGAAGGAAGAAAAGTAGAGGAATAAAAGCATCAGAAATAAAAAGTTATGGTAGCAACCATTAAGTTTACCTACTTTGTTTCTGCAGATTTTTAACATGTTTCCTTGTGTTAAAAAAGTAAGGAATCCCTAGTTCAAAAGGCTACTATCAGAATTATGTGTGAGAGTTATTGCTCTTTCCCTTCCCTAGACTAATGGCCAAGACAAGAATAATGGATAGCCATAAACAAGGCTCAAAAGACTGACTGTCTTAGTGGCCTTTAAAAACCCTGGAATAGCATCCTAGCACTACTTGGATAGATTGGAGGTGAGAGGAACGAAGAGCCTTTCACAGAAACTTTTTTATTAATAGACCTTTATTCAGACTCAGGAATGGCCAGTTTGTTTAAGATAATAGATTACAGCTGCTGTGTTTATTATTTGTTATAGCTATTACGTGCCAATTATGGACCAGCTTCTGTGTGTGCTGTTTTATATTTTATTGTTATCTCATTCAGTTCCCACATTCAAAATTATTACTTGCTCCAGAGCACTTAATAAGAGTAGACCTAGGATTTGAAACCCAGCATTCTGATGATATATTGTTTCTAAACTGAAATCACAGCCTCTATTTATGTGCTATGTGTTAAAATTAACTTTGGTTTTAGATGAAAGACTTGAGAAGTAATATTTTCTTAATTTTGGTATTTAGGAAAAATTTGTAGAAAGCCTTTGATAATTGTAGACATCCTTATAAATCACAAAGCAAGGCTAAAACATCTGCCTGTTAGATGGTTTAACACCCTTATTAGGAGGAGAATTGGAATCTGCTTTATCAGATCAGGAAGAGTTGACAGATTAGGTAAATTTAATGGGTATTAGATATTAGATGAAATGCCAATGTAGGTAGATAAAAACTAATAACATGCAAATAAGACAATGAGAGAGGAAAGGTTGTGAAAACCCGCTTTGGTTTATATACTAAAATGGAATAAGAGTGATAGTAATCGGTTTAAATGACACCAAGTTATACAAACAGAAGATTAACATGGTTTCTGGAAACAAGCTTTCCCGGCTTCTAGAGTTACTTGAAGATTTGCTGTAGTTTTAGAGGGAGCCAATGAATTTGATTTCTAAAGTTTTGACAAGTTTTTTTTTTTTTTTAAAGGTTAAAATGGAATTTAGAGGATGTGTGGC
>NW_022437604.1:0-33993 GCF_009761245.1 Sapajus apella
ACACACACACACACACACACACACACACACACACACACACACACACAAGGTGGTATGGTGAGGGAGAAAAAAATAGCCAGCAAAAGGAAACAAAAAAAAAAGAGGAAAGATTTTAGATTTTGATTACTAAGGGGCTTGATTTACATAACAAGACCACCTTTTTGCTCAGCCAGACCAAACCAAGAGAGCAATGGCTGTACTTCTGAAATACCAGCAATTTGTCCTAGCTAAAATATGGTAATGAGATTTAAAAAGATTTTTTAAAAGAAGCTCAATAATTAAAAGTCAACTTAATTAAAAGCTAACATCCAAGAAGTGTGTGTGTGTATGTGTACATATGTGTGTTTGTATTTAAAAGGCCTTCATGTTGTTGTTTTTAGTTTTCTCCTAGGACCTTGTCTTTTTTATCAGCAAAAGTTTTTTTCTTCTCAGTTGACTGAATTCTGTTTTCTTCATTTACTTCTGCTATGTCTCCTTTCTCTTGCAGTCTCTGTTGCATGAGTGACCTAAAATAGTTTATAATAGCCTGAGGTTCCTTAAAGAAAACTGAGAAGGCACCAGACTCTTTTGGAGGGAGAAACTTCTTTTTCCTCATGGAACCCCAAGAATGTAAACAGGTAAGTTCACCTGAGCTCTTAGACTGCTTACTTTTGTATTGTGTTACCTGGCGTGTTTTTTTTTTTTTTTTTCAACTTATTATAGTTACTGCCACAGAGGTTACTCATGGGTTTTTAAGGAAGAGTGTGGTTTAGACACTTAGAAATATCTTTGTTAAAAATTTTATTTTTCTTTAAGTATACCATAAGAGCATCACATGGTCTAGCCTCATCATAATTCTCCCTTTTTGGAGACCCAGGATTCAATGTGGGCTCTGCCCAGAGGTCAGAGATCCAGTTAAAAGATAGGTAGTCCCTATCTAAATAAAACTGGTCTCCTTATACAATCGTCTGATAGATTTCTATGACTTTATGTTTGATTTGGCATTCGTCCTTAATCTCCCTTTAGCACCACCAGACTTTTTCTCTCTGTACCTTATGATGTAAATTTTGCTATTTGATTTTCACCTGAGTGTTTTCCTTTAATATATAAATTTAAGGCTATTTTGCTGACAACTGCTCAGGATTGTGAAACAGGTTAAAAAAAGTTTTTTTATAAATCTATAAGATATAGATCTATAAGACTGTATTTTTTATAAATCAATAATATTCTATTGGCATGCCTAAAGTGTCTGTGTATTTATGTGTTGTGTACACAGTGTTTTACTACTGAAAATATATAAAAAAGCTCTAATTGGCTTAAGAAAACAAAAGCACTGGAATCAAATACTTTATCAGGGAAAAAGAAAAGATTAGTCAAATGCTTTTTCCAGTTTAACTTAACTAAAATCTTTAATAAATAAGCTAAAATTATTATTTATTGGTAAAGTAATATTATAAATGTCTTAAGAATTGCCAGTGTACATTTTTGTTGGCATTTATTAATCAAGCAACTTCATACTTATCCCTGCCAGATACTATAAAGTGTCAAAATTTGGCATAGAGGTTACAAAACTATAAACCCAGCTCAGAATAGAATGATCTTTGCTTGAGTAATCTTTAATAAGTAAGACATTGATATTTGTTTAATAAAAATAGCTTCATCTTAAATTTAGTAAGATTACCATAACTTCCAATCTTATGGCTTTAGGTGGCCTAATCCATGGGCAGTAAGATTTGTTATCATCCTTGTTTCAAGCTAAACTATAAACTAAGTTCCTCCCAAAGGTAGTTTGGCCTATGCCAAGGAATGAGAAAGACAGCTTGGAAGTTAAAAGCAAGATAGAGTCAGTTAGGTCAAATCTTTTTCACTGTCTCATTTACAATTTTGCAATGGCAATTCCATAACTTTAAATGATGACTATTACAGTTTTCATAAACAATCTAGGTAAAAACTTAAAATAAAATAATTAGGTAAATATAATGGGAAAAATACTTGTAGACAAATTCATAATTTAGAATCTTAAATTATAAATATTTTATTATTTGGGTATTTTCCAATAAAAATATATTTGTAGGAAAACATTCTTTCTTAAAAAGAGTATGTCCTTTTAAAAAAGGTGAACTATTTTTTTTTCTAATTCAAAGCTTAAAGATCATATATAAAACAAGGTAAAAGGAACCAGGAAATAAAAGAGATGTAAAGAAAGTTATAAAAATAAAGAGGGTTTTGTTTGTTTGTTTGTTTTTGGGAGGAACTTCAAGAGAAATAATTTCATATAAGAACAAGAATCTTGTATGGTAAATTTAGTCCTAGAGTAAAATGACTGGTTGTTTAAGAAAGAGGGATGTGGCCGGGCGCGGTGGCTCAAGCCTGTAATCCCAGCACTTTGGGAGGCCGAGGCGGGTGGATCACGAGGTCAAGAGATCGAGACCATCCTGGTCAACATGGTGAAACCCCGTCTCTACTAAAAATTCAAAAAATCAGCTGGGCATGGTGGTGCGTGCCTGTAATCCCAGCTACTCAGGAGGCTGAGGCAGGAGAATTGCCTGAACCCAGGAGGCGGAGGTTGCGGTGAGCCGAGATTGCGCCATTGCACTCCAGCCTGGGTAACAAGAGCGAAACTCTGTCTCAAAAAAAAAAAAAAAAGAAAAGAAAAAAAGAAAGAGGGATGTTCAGGACAAACCAGAAAGTCAAAGCATGTGATGAACAGTCTGTGTAAATCACAATAAGAGGATTTATTTTTTTTTAAAAGCCAAAAACTTTTATATGATCACGTTGTCACATCATTACTAAGTTTTGGTTTGCTTAGGAAAAAAATTGAGATTTGAAAATTTTTTTAAATTAAGATTATTACATCCATGTATCTTTCTGTATGCACTTTTAAAGTACTTGTGACATTGAGTTACAGGGCTTTGACTCCTGGGACTAAAAAAGACATCAAGTCCTGCTAAATTTTAAATGCTGACAGTAATTGAAGACCTATCTTCAGGCCCAGTAGAAGATGCAATCAAAATAAACTGCATTCCTGAAACACAGGACCAAAAGTTAAAGCTATTCAACTCCTGAAGGCCCAGGGACTATCACGGAAGAGGTGGACAAGTAAGATTGTGTGGGCTGATTTTGAGAGATAAAATATGTTCAGTTTCTCTAGAAATTAATCATTAATGTCAAAGGCACACTGATGCATACCAGCATATGGGCCCCTATGTCAGATTAACAAGGTTTTTTTGAAGCATTAACCAACTCCTTAATACAGGCCACTATGCCAGCTGGTTTCTGTATTTTACTGATAAAAACATACTGATGAACATACATGGAGCTAAATTTTTTCATATATTCTAAGTGTTTCCCTAGGACAGATCCTGAGAAGTATAATTGTTCTTTCAAATAGCATATTTTTAAGGCTTAAAAAAAATACATAATGCCAAACTATCTTACAGAAAGGCTATTAAACACTCATCACAGGCCAGGCACAGTGGCTCACGCCTGTAATCCTATCACTTTAGGAGGTGGAGACAGGTAGATCACTTGAGCTCAGGAGTTCAAGACCAGCTGGCCAACATGGTAAAACCCCATCTCTACAAAACATGCAAAAATATTAGCCAAGAGTGGTGGGATATGCCTGTAGTCCCACCTACTTGAGGGGCTGAAGCAGAAGGATTGCTTGAACTGGGAGATTAAGGCTTGCAGTAACCTGAGATCACATCACTGCACTCCAGCCTGGGTGACAAAATAAGATTCCGTCTCAAAAATGAACACAAAAAACAAAAAAGCACTCATGATCAGGATGTGAAATAAGTTGGGTATTACCATTGCTTTCTTAGTAGCTTTAAAAAATATTTTTTTGGTTTTCTTATAAACTGTTAATTATGTTAATACAATAAGGCTGAATATTTAAATGCACTTTGCCATTCGTATGTCTTTTTTTGGTGTGTGATTGTCTCTTCATGTCCTTTGTGCATTTTTATATAGGAACAGATCATCTGTTTCTTATTATTATGTAATAACTTAATTTTATTGCAAGTGTTTACCTCCCAGAGTTTTACTTCAATGCATCTAAATTGTGTGGGTGCCTTTTGAATCTTTTACTATAAACATTATAAACCATGAATCCAGATTTAGGAAATAAAAATAAACAACAAATAATTGTTTAATAATTATGGCCCAAATAAACATGGGACATACCTATACTAAAAATGTGTTTGCTATTTAACTGAAATTTATTGTTTTGTTTTGTTTTGAGACAGCGTCTTGCTCTGTTGCCCAGGCTGAAGTGCAGTAGTGCAATACTGGTTCACTACAACCTCTGCCTCCCAGGTTCAACCAATTCTCCTGCCTCACCCTCCTAAGTAGCTCGGATTACATGCATGTGCCACCATGCCTGGATAATTTTTAGTAGAGATAGGGTTTCACCATGTTAGCCAGGTTTGTCTTGAACTCCTGACCTCACGTGATCCACCCATCTCAGCTTCTCAGAGTGCTGAGATTACAGGCATGAGCCACTATGCCCGGCCTTTTCTGAAATTTAAATGTAACTGATAATGCTATATTCTAACAACCCCAGCTAGAGGCCACAACTATAGTGGAGTGTGTCTGAATTGGGTATTAGGTTTTAAAGTCAGCACATTTGGCAAAAATTGTGAAAGCCAACAGTTCCCTTAAAAGTTCTTTAAATGGCTTTCAATATGCGGTATGTTGAAGTTTCACCTTCCATTCTATATGGTAATTCTCATGCACAACAAAGTTAAGAACCTCTCGGGGAATAAAAGGTCATTCAAACCATCTCATTCTCATGACCACAGGTATGGAGAGGAAAAACATGGGGAAGTCAACATGTTCCTGCTCGCTTGCAGGGTTTATTACGTTTGATATCAGGTGTCTAAAATGTTTAAACAAGTATTTATTGGTAGTTGTGCTGGTTATCCAAGATACGATAGTGAAGTTCCTCTCACATAGGCATAGTGTTCTCAAGTCCGCTCTCAAGAAAAGCATGACCACAGTGAGACTCTGCCGAGTTATTTTTATACATTTTTCTTCGATCCATGCTCCCCAAATCCCTCAGTCTAAATTTTATTTTCAACAAACATCCTACCCTCAAATTACTCCTAGATATTTTTCTTTTGGTAGAACTTGTGTATTTTGGATCATTCAGTAGCTACTTGAGAGCAGTAGTGGTGAAGGCCTCATATCTCTCCTGGTGCAATAGTATCCTGTTCTGGGTCTGTTGTTTCTTTTTATGGAAGCTTTTCCAAAAAGTTTGCCCAACATTTTATTTCAGTGAAATATACCTAGTGATACTTAGAAGTCTCAAAGCAATCATTAACCTGGAGTCCAAAACAAAATGTACAGGATGATGTATTTATTTCTCTTGAGCACTGTTCATAAATGACTTTTAAATCTTATTTCTTTCTAGAACATTCAAAACATTCCCATGAAACAAAAAAATTGTAATCCTAGCCAAAGCTCATTTTAATAGGATTTGGACTGTAAAAAAGACACTGTCAGATTGTCTACATTTTATTCAATATATCTATAGCTACAGTTACATATATAGTCAATACATTTATATTAATACATGCATAAAAATGTTCACTTAGACTTTCATCTTACATGTTAGATATATTGCTTTTGCTGGTTAATGTTATCTAAGCACACTGACCTTATATGTCTGGTATAAAAGAATCACCTGGCTTTGTTCATGTTGCTGTGGTCTCTGGGAAATCTTGTTCACTTTTGAACAGATTGACAGGACAAGGAGCAATTCAAACATTCACAAATAAATATAGATAAATACATATTCCTATATGTGTACTGTATACATATATGCATATAAAATGTGCAACATATATATACATATATATTTTAAGTTTTTATCATAAATTCAAATGCACAAAAATAGAGGGAATGGTATAATCAACTTCCATGTACCCGATACTCAATTTCAGTGATTATCAACTTTTTCACAATAATTATATCTCTTTTAGTAAACTCTTTTACAGTGTAACATACATACAGAAAAATATACAGATCATAAATGTGCAGCTTAATGAATTATTACAAAGTGACCACACCCAGATAACCCCCACCCAGATCAAGACATAAACTTCACCAGCAATGCAGAAGCCCCAGCCTCTCCTACTCACGACATCCTTACGGCTCCCACAAGGAAACTACTATCTTGACTTCCAACATTCCAGATTCATTTTGCCTGTGTTTGAACTTTATAGAAATGGAATCATACAAGTGTTCTTGTTGTTTAACTTCTTTTGCTTAACATCATATTTACGAGATGGATACATGTTGTTGTGCTTAATAGTAATTTTATGGAACTACACTACAAATTCTTTATCCATTTTACGATAGATGGGCATTTGAGTTCTGTTTTGGTCAACATATATTTTAGTGAATATATGTAGGCATTATAGCTAGGAGTGGAATTTCTGGGTTATGGAATATGTGTCCCAAACAATTTTTCACAAACTTAAACTATTAGCAGCAGCGTATAAGCATTCTAGTTGTTCCACATCCTTGTCAACACTGGAATTGTCAGTCTTTCAAATTTTAACTATTTTAATGCTTGTAATTGCTGCCTCTCATTGAGGTTTCAATTTGTAGTTTCTTGATAAATAATGAGATTGAACATGTTTTCATTTTTGTTGACCATTGGCTATCTACAGAAGGAGAATATTTGCTGGATGGATTCAAGTAGCTGTTCTCCTCCGGATTATCATTGTTGTTTTAACAACTTCATTGAGCTATAATTTACATACCATGCAATTCACTCATTTTAAGTGTCCAATGATTTTTAGTAAATTTATCAAGCTGTGTGATCATCACAATCATACAGTTTTTAGGACATTTCTATCACCCCTCAGTAAGACCCCTCATGCCCTTTAACATTTAACCCCCCTTTCCACAGTCACCTTCAGGAAACCATTCATCTCTTTTCTCACTCTATACATTTGCCTTTTCTGACTCTTCTAAACTTTCTTTTTCATAAATTAATAAATTAGTAATGTTATTTATCCATCAGTTTCTGTCTGTGGCTAATATAAATTCACCCTTGAAAGATAGGTCTGTTTTTAGTGTCCTAACAAGTAAGCTGTCTCCAGCTCTTGAATTCTTCTGGATTCTCCAGCCTCAATGCTCTTCAGCTAAAGACTACCGGGAACACACTTGTAGTTGGGTTTATTTCCTTGTTGCAGCAAGCGAGAATGCACACCATGAGGAATCATGGGACATCTCAGTAAGAGGTGGTTGGAAAGAAATTTGTAAGAATTTAGCTTGTGTTTGGTGGTTTGGGGAGTGTTTTAAAGAAGTGAAGCTTTGCTCTGGATTGAATGCTGTCAGGAAGCAGGGGGTAATTCTTAAAATTGGATATCTAATAACTCTTATCTAGAAGGAGGGCGGACTAGTCTCAGGCTTATATTGTAATTGGTAAAGAAGCAGTAGTCACTATTCTTAGGCAAGATAGGGGATGTTTGGTCATTTTGTGGTTTGGACCATGTTCGGGTTTTGGTGGGTTGTTGAGACATGATTACAGAGGGTTACAGTGTTTTGTCTTGCTAAATCAGCACAGCCTTGTCTAATGTTCATATTCTGTGAAATTGCTTATATTTGACAGGAGAATGCCAAGTCCTATCTGTAAGAACCAGGCCAACTCCTCATGTCAGTGGCTGCTTTTCTTTCTCACCAAGATAATGGCATCCAGTGGGTACCTTGTTTAGAGAGCCTCCAGCCACTCACTCCTCTGTACTATATAATTTTGCCCTTTTTTTGACACTTCCACAGAAATACTAGATTACTGTGTAAATTCTAACATTCAACCTGAAATTATGACATTTTTTCTAGATTTATAAATAGTACGCATTTCATTTTATAAGTGAAGCATGAACAACATTAGCACTTGGTTTGCTTTCTTTCATGACTCTAGGAATCTTTTCAATGAAGCAATATTTGCAGTTCATATAGCTCACAAAGTGTTTCTATGGAGAATGTAAGAACTCTTATCAAAGTGTTTAAAGATGATTAAGTTAAAAATACATAAGAGACAAGAAAAAGTTAAGCAGAAAGTTGGTTTGTGGGCATAAATTTGGAGGAAGTAGAGTTAGTTTTATGATTAGAATATATCCATCTACATCACAGAGCTACACTCTTGTCTTTCCTGAGTGATACTTTGGTATTGGCCTCTGTGGCATTCATTTTTGCATGTTCTGCTGGCCAAAATAATCCCCCTTCTGGTTGCAACTTCTATGTTAGCTTATAAATAGCTTTTATATTAGCTAAGTTATGTTCTGAGAACCACTATTTATCTTAAAGTTTAACATTTTTTATACGTCGGCTTCAATCTACCACTAGTTGCATTTATTTTATTTATTTTGTTTTTGAGATGGAGTCTTGCTCTGATGCCCACGCTGGAGTACAGTGGGATGATCTTGGCTCACTGCAACCTCTGCCTCCTGGGTTCAAACAATCCTCTGGTCTCAGCTTCCTGAGTAGCTGGGATTACACATGTGCACCACCATGCCCAGCTAATTTTTGTATTTTTAGTAGAGACAGGGTTTCTCCATGTTGGCCAGGCTGATCTCGAACTCCTGACCTCAGGTGATCCACCCACCTCGGCCTCCCAAAGTGCTAGGATTATAGGTGTGAGCCACTGTACCTAGCCACTAGTTGCATTTATAAGCCTATTGTTCAGGATAAGTTTTATTTCCAATCTGTAGTGTTTACACTAAGAGCGAAAGAGGTGTAGGAGAGAAAAAACTTTTCCTCCCACTCTCTTAATTATGTACTTGAGGCCTGTAAATTAAGTCGATAAAAGACATACAATTAGCAGGAGAAAAAGCAAACAAATTTTATTAATATTTTTACATCCATGGCAGCTTCACAGATAAGTGAAAACTGAAAGATGTGGTTAAATTTAGGAACTTATATACCGTTTTAACAAAGGGTAATAAATTGTAGAGAGGTGACTAGTCAAAGGAAAGGGACTTGGGCTCCTAAGGGCAGTAAATTATGGGAAGGTGACTATGAAATGTGTGATAGATAAGAATTGAGTAGTAAGGTTTGTTAGGCAGATTCATTTTGGTGCCATCTCAGGTATTCCTGGTAGAGGAGAAGGGGACACCTTTTTATAAATAAAACTGTATGTTGTATTTCCAAAGGGAAATTTATTCTCTGCTTTTAGGCCAGAAGGGGAAAAGGCAGAGAGCTTTTCCTGTGTCTACTGTTTCTCAATTGCCTTCAGCTCAAAATAATCTGTATGCCAAAGTGGCATATTTTGGGGTGGCATATTCTAATCCTCTCCAGGGGTGATCAGTAACTCATATTTTATCTATTGGGCTATCAGTTTTTATTCAAAAAATGAAAGACAATGAGGTGATCTTTTTCTTCTAGGAAAATCTTGAAAGGCCATTCATGTACAGGGATACAACTAGTGTTACCGGCAGAGGGTCTTGACTGTAAGTTGTCCAGGTTCTTGGCATTTTGAACAAATAATTGGACAAAACACATGGCAAAGCAAGGAAAGAATGAAGCAACAGAAGCAGAGATTTATTGAAAGTGAAAGTACACTCCACAGTGTGAGAGTGAGCAGAGCAGCAACTCAAGCACCCCAGATGCACAATCCTCCCAGGTCCGAATATCCCCTAGAAGTTTCCCATTGGCCACTTGGCGTTCACCTCATGTAAAGGAAGTGGTGGCCCACAATCAGTCTGATTGGTTTTGGAAAGCAACCAATCAGAGGCTGAAGTAAAGTTATAAAGGTCACACTCCTATGCAAACATCTGATTGGTTGCAGAAAGCAACTAATCAAAGGCTAAGATGAAGTTACAAAGTTGCACTTATATGCAAAGGAAGACTTGGCCTGCAATTAGTCTGACTGGTTGCAGACAGCAGAGGATCAGCGACAGAAGTGAAATTACAAAGTTACATTCTGATGCAAAGGTCTGATTGGTTGCAGAAACAATCAGAGGTACTTTCAGTTTCCCATCTGACACACAGAAAAGGTGAGGGTTTGCAAAGGGAGTAGCCTCTGGTCCTTTTGTTACTTAGGCATGGAAAATCGGTTTTCCTTTCAGTTTAGTGCTAGGAAGTCTGTGAGAAATGTCCTTAGGTTCCCTGCCTCCAGACCCTATTCTCCTGCCTCATCTCCCCACTGAGAGACGTGATCCCCATAAATCTTTATGGGAGACAGAGAGACTGATGGTCTTTTTTCTGTGCTGACTTGGGGCGTATCCCTACCTGTTGGAGATCATGGAACTCTCGCCCTACTCTGCCTAGTGGAGATGGGGTGGCTTCTTGATGGCCAGGGGTGGTGTCTTCACCTGGAACTGGCTGGAAACCTTGTCACATGATCGTCTGAAGCTTGACAGTCTCTAATGCAAGGGGAAATGAATTTGGTTAAAAGATATAATGGGAACTTTGGAGGTGGATACCTATGCCATCAGGAATGTTTGTTATAGAAATGTATTAAAACATTTTGCATAATTACTACAAAGGAAGTGATTCCATCCATTTGGAAGAAGTCAATTAAACTGCAAAAGAAAAAAAAAAATTGTAAGTGGTTACTGTTACTCTAGCCTATAGTAACTATGCAACAAAGACACCAAGGAAAATTGGTAGGCGTTTACTTATCTTTTGGCTGTCTTCTAAACAGGTACTTCAGGTCTTCCACAGGTTCACAAGTCTAGTGACAGATGGGAACTTGAGGTTCCTGCTCCAGGTCTTCTGGTATTGCTGTCTTAATCCTTGAAAGATGTATCTAGCTGTCTAATCCTAGTACTTTGACTGCAGAAGGCATGGCCAGTACCACTGAAAACAGTCCCTTCTATTTTGGTTGTAATTGCTGAGCTGGTGATCGCTCCTTCCACATTTTAACAAGTACCTTATCTCCTGGCCTGATTTTAGGTTGCTAGTTGTTCCCGGTGTGGGAAGCCTTTGAATTCCATTTTTGTAAAGCCTGCTGAAATTGTCCTAGGTTGGTTAGGTATTTTACTAAATCAGCCCTTTCTGGATCAGTAATTAAATCATTAGTCAAGAATAATAAGATTCATATGGGCTTATATTAATTTTTGCTCTAAGGGTATTATGTATCCTTAAGAGGGTTATGGGCAGTAAGCTGACCCAAATTTCTGATGTTTCCTTACATAGCTTAGCAACACTGGTTTTAGAGTTTGGTTAGCCCTTTCTCCCTTCCCAGAGGATTGAGGGCTCCATGTTACATGTAAATAATACTTGATTCCAAAAGCCTTAGCAAACCCTTGAGTTATTTGGGAGATAAAGGACAGGCCATTATCACTTTGGAGGTTCTGAGGTAACCCAAACCCAGGGATTATTTCTTTTAATAGAAACTTTATAACCTCATTAACCTTCTCTATTGTGGTAGGGTAAGCTTCAACCCAACCAGTAAAGCTATCTATTAGTACTAAAAAAAACACATATCCTCTGCAAGCTGGCATATGAAGTCTAACTGCCAATCTTGCCCTGGATAACTTCCTCTCCTCTGCACTGGTTCTGTTAGAGGAGGCATGTTGTTTCCTGGGTTGTTAAGTGCACACAGTGAGCAGTCTTGGCAGACCTGCTTAGCCACTGAAGCCATTAGACCCAGTAAAGATCTGGTTTAACATGGCCAGAGTTGCATCCCTCCCCACATGGAAAGACGCATGCATGGCTTTTATACTTTTCCACTGGGCTGTCTGAGGGAGATATATTTTTGACCCCATCTACTACCAGGTTCCTTTCTTTTTTCTTTTTGTCCCCCTTATTCCTTTATTAACTATTCTTCCTATAGTGTGTACTCAGGTTCTACTGGGGAATCATAGAAACGCAGCAGTGCTAGGATCTGTTGGGATTGCACTCTGTGGGCTGTGGCTTTGGCTTCTCTGTCAGCCTTTCTGTTCCCTTGTGCTGTAGGGGTTAAGTCCCTTTGATGCCCCACAATGAACTGTAGCATGGCCTTTGGCAAGTGTATTGCTTCCAATAGCTGAAGAATTTCAAGCCCATCCTTTATAGGGGACTGTTTGCTAGTTAGTAATCCCCTTTCTTTCCAGATTGTAGCGTGAGCATGAACTACAAGAAATGCATATTTAGAATCTGTATAGATGTTGTTTTTTTCCTTGTCCCAACATTAATACTCAAGAGCAATGATTTCAGCCTTTTGTGCTGATGTGCCAAGGAGCAGTGGCTGGGTTTCGATAATTGTGTTGTGATTTACTACTGCATATCCAGCTCAGTGCTGTGTCAAACCCCACTTGACACAAAACTACTGCCATAGCCTGGTATTTGGCTAATCTTTCCCCTCTCATCCAGATATATCCCTTTATCTCTAAGACTGACTTAACCTAGCGAGGGGGTTAGAACTTCCAGTGGTTGGCTCAGGGCAATTTTACTGGCTTCCTCCACTAACATAGCAGTGGCTGCTATTGCCCATAGGCAACTTGGCCACCCCAAGACCACTCCATCCAACTTCTTTGAAAAGTAGTTGGTTGGCCTGGGTTCTGATCCTAATTTCTGTGGAATACACCCACAGCTATTCCCTTCTTCTCCGCTACATACAAAGAGAAGGGCTCAGTTACATCTGGGATGCCAAGAACAGGAGCCTGGGTGAGAGCCTGTTTTAACTTGGCAAAGGCTTCTCTCATTTCTGGGGTTCATTCCATTAGCTCATTTTCAGGCCCCTTTGTTGCTTCATACAGGGCCTTTGCTATGAGTATGAAATTTGGTACCCATATTCTGCAAAGCCCCACCATTCCCGAAAAAGAACAAAGCTACTACTTGGTGTATGTGTTTTGGGGAGGGGGGTGGCAGGGGGCAAACCACATGTGGCTTGCACTCGTTCTGGGGATATTTGTCAGGCTCTGGGTGTTAAGACATACCCTAAGTATTGCATCCATTGAAGGGTAATCTGTACCTTCTTGTTGGACACTTTGTATCCCCTATCTGACCAGAAATTCAAAGTTTTTATAGTAGTTTGGTCAGAAACCTCCTGGGTTGGGCTACACACAAGAAGGTCATCCACATACTAGAGTATACTCCCGTTTTTCAATTTCAGATCCCTCAGGTCCCTCTCTAAGGCTTGGGCAAAGAAGTGGCGGCTATCCTCAACGCCCTGAGGGAGCACTGTCCAAGTATATTATTGTTTTCCCCTGGTATTAGGATCTTCCCATTCGAAGGCAAAGAGGTATTGGGACTCTGGGGCCAGAGGAATGGAGAAGAAAGCATCTTTTAGGTCTAGGACTGAACCATTTTGCATCCCCTGGTACCTGAGCCATAAGGGCCTATGGATCTGCCACCAGTGGGTAGATGGGAGCAATAGCCTCATTAATTATTCTGAGGTCATATACTAACTGGTATTTCCCCAAAGGCTTTACAGTGGGTAAGATGGGGGTATTGCAAGGAGAATTACAGGGTTTTAGGAGACAATATAATAAGTAACACCTCAACGATAGGTCCTAGGCCTTTTCTTGCTTCCTGTTTTTGATTGGGAAAGTAGCTGAGGTCTTCAAACTGTATTTTGACTGGCCCTGCTGTTTTAGCCTTCCCTAGTTTTCCAGTATACCAATGCCAATGGGTTAAGCTGTTTATTAATGTGGTCTGGAACATTGTATTTTTGAACTATCAGCATTTTCACTGGGTGATGCTTAAATTGTAGTAGTGCCCCTATTTTAACCATAATATCTCTTCCCAACAAGGGGATTGGGCAGCTTGGTACTACTAGGAATTCCTGTTGGAAGAGCTGTTTCTCCAATTGACAAATCAAAGGAGGAGTAAATAAACTTGTTTGTCAACCCTATCAAAAAGTGGGCAAAGGATACGAACAGACACTTCTCAAAAGAACATATTTATGTAGCCAACTAACATATGAAAAAAAGCTCATCATCACTGGTCGTTAGAGAAATGCAAATCAAAACCACAATGAGATACCATCTCGTGAGTTAGAATAGTGATCATTGGAAAGTCAGGAAACAACAGGCTGGCAAGGCTGTGGAGAAATAGGAACGCTTTTATGCTGTTGGTGGGAGTGTAAATTAGTTTAGTCATGTGGAAGACAGTGTGGTGATTCCTCAAGGATCTAGAACCAGAAATACCATTTGATCCAGCAGCCCCATTACTGGATATATAACCAAAGGATTATAAATCATTCTACTACAAAGACACATGTATATGTATGTTTATTGCAGCACTATTTATAATAGCAAAGACTTGGATCCAACCCAAATGCCCATTAGTGGTAGACTAGATAAAGAAAATGTGGCACATATACATGGAATACTATGCAGCCATAAAAAAGAATTTCATGTCCTTTGCAGGGACATGGATGAAGCTGGAAACCATCATTCTCAGCAAACTGACACAGGAACAGAAAACCACACACTGCATGTTCTCACTCATAAGTGGGAGTTGAACAATGAGAACACATTGACACAGGGAGAGGAACATCACACACCAAGGCCTGTTGCGGGGTGGGGAGCAAGGGGAGGAAGAGCCTTAGGACAAATACCTAATGCATGTGGGGCTTAAAACCTAGATCATGGGTTGATAGGTGCAGCAAACCACCATGGCACGTGTATACTTATATAACAAACCTGCACAAACTTGAAGTAACATTTAAAAAAACCCAAAAAACAATGAACTTGTTTGTGGCTTCCCTTCCATTCTCATAACACTTATGGGCTGGGAGGAAAGCTTTCCTGTGTAAGCAGTAAGGACACAGTAACTCCCCCCTCATCAAAAAGAAACTAAATTTGGGTATCCATGACGTCTAGAGTTAGCTGGAGCTCCTCAGTAGTAATTACAATGTTCCTGGACCAGGGCAGTGAGGAAGACCCTGGGCCCCTTGGGTCTTCATCTAATTCCTCCTTTCGCACTGCTAGAGTTTTGACTGACCCTCTTGCGGGGAGCACGGACAGTCAATTCTCCAGTGCCAGGGCCACAACTGGTGCCTTTGCATTGACAGCAGGGGCCAGGGTTGGGGGGGCTTAATATTTTCCTTTCCCTAATGCCCACTTTTCTTGCATTTGAAGCAAGAACCTTTGCTGGCATTATCTTTATGGCCCTTCGGGTTTCCTTTAGACATTTTTTTGGACATTCAGGGCTTCGCCAATGATGGCTGCCATAATTTTGGCTAGCTATTTATTCTGTTCCCTTTTTCCTTCCTTCAGGTCATGATTGTTATACACCATAATGGTGATATCAAGAAGCTGATTTTGATTAGTTTGTGGCCCATCTGTAGCTTTTGGAGCTTACATCTAAGGGAGTGTAACAGGTTGCTAGAATGAATTGAACATCCCTGCATGAGAAAGCAAAGGGTCAGGTCAAAGTCTGGAACCCATCTGCAAATTTCCTAGGATGCTCGGAATAGCTTCCTAGCTTTTCCTTACATTGTATGTGAGTTACAGAGAAAGGAGCCTGTAAGAGGACTGGCCCCTTGGCTCCTGCTACTTTCCTAGGAGGTAGCAGGGCTGGAAAGAGAATTGAATATGGTGTTCCCCTCCAAGTGTGAGGGGGATTTAGTAGGGTCCCTGGTGTTTGCTCCTGGGTTTTAGCCTCAGGAGCTCTTGGCAAGGGACTCTATGGGGGCAGTTCCTGTTCACCCTGAGAGACAGCTGGCCCTTGTAAAAGGGGTCATCTATAATATCTAGTTCTGCCTTAGTACTTTCCTTTGCGGGGGGGGGCGGGGAGGGAGGTGGGTTCTGGAAGTTTTGCAGATTGTTAGGGGTTTTGCTATTGGAGCATGAAAACCTGTACATATGGGATTTCTGACTATTTTTCCTGCATCCTGCAAAGTACGTCTAATTGCAGGATGGTGTCGTAGTTAAGGCTACCATTGTCTGACCATTGTTGGGGTTTGGGGAGCTCATAATGGGGCCAATGGTATCACAGAAAAAAATTACACATTTTCCCTTTAGATTTTCAGGGTCAAATTGATTTCAATGGTGGAGGATGTAGCCAAGCAGGGCATCTGGTGGAATGGGTGTAGCATTGCTCATAGTGGAATCAGGTGGAATAGAGAGTTGCCCATGGCGGTCCGGAAAAGAGAAGAGGACTTTGAAAAGCGGAGAGTCCATTAGGTGACCCAAATTTTACTCAGGACATCCCCCTGAAAAAACTCTGGATCCAGAATGGGGTCCCCAGGGTCATCCCCACTTTAGGACCCTGATTTGGTCTGTCAGATGTCTCTGACCTTAGATGGGTGCTGGCACTGCTTTGGAATGGTTCCCTCCACCACTGGGGACTGTCTATGAACTTTCCTTAAGGCTTTTCTATCCCACTTAAAGCAACCCTTTAGCCCTTTAAATGTTACCCTTTAAATTTAGGCAATAATACATTCCCTTTCATGAATTTCCCCCACACACACCCTGTGCCCCACACAGACCACCTACAACATGCCCAGACCCTCTGACTTGTATAACCTTTTTTTGCATAGCTAGTCTGTCCTTTACCCAGGTGAGTAGGTAAAGGTAAGCATTTAGCATAAGAAAAGAAGGCTTAAGTTGCCTGAAATGTGTGTGAGTTCGTCCAGGATGAGCTTCTGCTGCCAACTCCATCACATGTAGGGATCAGGGACTATAACTGGAAAGGATAGAAAATAGAATTTCCCTCTTCCAGGCAGGGCAGCCATCCCTGTTCACTCCTTGGCCTTCAGACAACACGAGAGAGTGGCCCCCACCAGTTCCCCTCAATCGCCAAGGAACCACTAGAAAACAGCAGCTGAAAGACTGAAAAAGAAAAAAAGGAAAATCAGAAGAAGGAGAAAAGGAATAGAACTTAGAAAAGCAAAAACAAGATCAGGCGCAGTGGCTCATGCCTGTAATCCCAGCACTTTGGGAGGCCAAGGCAGGTGGATCACGAGCTCAGGAGATCAAGACTATCCTGGTCAACATGATACCCGTCTCTACTAAAAATACCAACCCCCACAAAAAAAAAAAAAAAAAAAAAGGAAAAGGACTCAGCTTCCTCACCCGAACCCTGCGGTGCTGGTCAGGTGCTTTCACGTGGAAGACTTTCAGTTTCACCAGAGAGTGGCCCCAGCCAGAAAGTTGCAGTTGTCTCTGTGCATAGGCGCCGTTCACCAAGGGTCACGGGTTGGAAGGGAAAGATCCCCCTCTATATAGTAGAAAAGAAAAGAAGAAAGGAGAAAAATAAACCCCAAACTTTGGGCTTCCCTCCTACCTGGCTCACCAAAATATGTTACCAGTAGCGGGTCTTGACTGCAAGTTGTCTAGGTTCTTCTGAACAAAGAATTGGACAAAACGCACAGCAAATCAAGGAAAGAATGAAGCAAGGAAAGCAGAGATCTATTGAAAATCAAAGTACATTCCTCAGTGTAAGAGCTGGCCGAGTAGCAGCTCAAGGGCCCCAGATGCAGAATCTCCTCGGGTCCAAATAACCCCTAGAGGTTCCCATTGACCACCTACTTGGTGTTCACTCTATGTAAATGAAGTGGTGGCCTGCAATCAGAGGCTAAAGTGAAGTTACAAAGTTGCACTTCTATGCAAAGGAAGATTTGGCCCTGCAATCTTGGCCTTGTAATCAAGTGAAGTTACAAAGTTACACTCTATGGAAACATCAGATTAGTTGCAGAAAGCAATCAGTCAGAGGTATTTTCAGTTTTCCAGCTGCAAGGTGGGGATTTGCAAAGGGAGCAGCCTCTGGGCCTTTTGTTACTTAGGAGTGGAAAGTTAGGGTTTTCCTTTCCAAATGGCTCTAGGAAGTCAGTGTGAAACGCTTTAGGTTCCCTGCCTCCAGACCCTATTCTCCTGTATCACTAGTAGAGTTCAGTGTATACTTCCTGAAAATGGAAGCAGTTTTGCTAATAATTTTAACACAAAAGTAGGGTGATCAGATAAAGTATCCTTATGTCCCATGGAATAGTTGGAATGTACTTATACTAAAAAATTCATTTATCATGTGACATTAAAATTCACCTGGGCATACTGTACTTTTATTTGCTATATCCGACAATCTTATACAGAAGTCATCATGGGAAACTCAGAAAATTATTTTGGCAGAGAGGAGTAGAAGAAACAAATGACACTTTAAAAAAAAATTGTTGGGCCTTGTGCGGTGGCTCACGCCTGTAATCCAAGCACTTTGGGAGGCTGAGGCAGGCGGATCGCCTGAGGTCACAAGTTAGAGACCAGCATAGCCTGGCCAACATGGTGAAACCCCGCCTCTATTAAAAATTCAAAAATTAGCTGGGCGTGGTTGCTGGCGCCTGCAATCCCAGCCTCTCGGGAGGCTGAGGCAGGAGAATCGATTGAACCCGGGAGGTGGAGATTGCAGTGAGCCAAGATCGCACCACTACATTCCAGCCTAGGCAAGAGTGAGACTCTTGCCTCAAAAAAATAAATAAAAATAAAAATATTGTGGTAAAATACACGTAATAGAAAACTTACCACCTAACCTTTTTTAAGTATACACTTCTGTGACTTTAGTATATTTGCATTGTTGTGCAGTCATCACCATTCATCCCAACTTTTTCACCAACCCATATCTGCAACTCTATGCCCACTAAACAGCAAATCCCCATCTCTCCTTCCCTAGCCTCTCTACAACCACTGCTACTTTGTTTCTATGAATATGACAGCACACAGTATTTGGCGGTAAATCAGAGTTAGCAAATGCAATCTGAAGCAGAGGAAAGGAAAAAGTCATATCCCTCAAGTTTTACAGTCCCAATAAAAGTATTAGTGCTTTGAGAAAAGGAGCGTCACGGTCATGGGGAGAATAAAGAAAAAACTTTTTCCTTCCAGTTTGCAACTGGAACTGCCACTCTAGCAGGGCCTCCATTTTGTGGCCTGCGTGGAGGGCGGACGATCTCTCTCTCCGTCACTCCCCGGCATCGGGTAGGCACCGCTGCCAGGTAACCAAGGAACCCCGAGGGAGGCATTGCCCAGGAGAGGCCGGATCCGGAAGTAGGGAGACCTCTCCGCCCCGCGGCCAAGCCCCGACCCCTTCCCTTCCCATCAGACCCCGGCCGACCTAGATGACGTGTCCGAATAGGAGTTGGCGAGGTGCGGCCGGTCGGCCCTGCGCATGCGTGACCCGCGCACCCGTCGAACCAGTAGCGAGAGTCTGGAGGTCATTTTCCTTGAGAAAGGCTCCGCTTCTCCGGGTTTTTGCTGATGCCGAGCGCGGAGGATTGAGGGAACATCGCGCTTTGGAGGGGAGAAGGTTACTGACTTTTAGACTGCTGGGTCGTGGTGGGCTCAGTCTCTAGAGTGGCTGGGTTACTGCAGGAAGTCACTGCCCTTTCTTAGGCGCAACCTTGACTGTAAAAGGAAGTTAAATGCCTCTGGAAAACCTCAGGTTTATTTCAGCGCTGAAAGTCTGGCTCCAGATTCAGATCCAGCACGCCTGTGGCCTGGCCAGTGAGAGTCGTGGAGTGCTTTCCCCGCGCCTGCGGTCTCTAGGCTCTGTGGATGTACAGGTGTGGGATGTAGGAGCAGGTCCTTACCGTGGAACTTACAAATAAATGGGGGAATGAGACAGCAAACAAACGTGATCCTTCCTGATAGTAGTAGATGTGGGATGCCAAGGTTTAAGCAGACGAGTGGTCGGTATTAAGGGATTTCAAGGTTTTATAAAATTGCTTTTGCCAAGAGTGGAAGCTGAGAGGCTACTGCAGTAAGAAGTCCAGGGCAACTAAGAATTTGGCCTGGACCAGGGTGGTAGCTGCGGGCATGGAAAGTACTGAAAGGATTTAGTCCATAGTTTAGCAGCCCAACCAACGGGACTTGCTGAAGGACTGCAGGTAGGGAGTGAGGGAGTGAGAAATTAGGTTATCCTCCAGGGTTGGGGCCTGAGAAGAGATGGGCAGCGACGCCGTTTCCTGGAAAACAGAGAGGAAATGTTGGGATGAGGGCATTGAGATATAATGAAGGTCAAATTTTAGTGGTGCTAGAAAAAAAGATGGTGATCAAAAATGTTAATTTTTGTTTCCTCCTCTTTCCTATTTGGAGAAAACATGTGCTTCCTTTTTTGTTGGAAATCTCCATGACTTCCAAATACAGAATATTTTACAATTTTCCCCTAGCCCAAAGTTCAGTGAATATGTTGATTTATTTGAGGGCGAGAACGTGAAAGGGAAGCGACCTAGGCACAATTTTCTGCTCAGGCCCTACCAGATTAGCTTTTATTGAAAAAAAAAAAAAAAGAAGAAAAAGTGTCATTCCTTGGACCAAGGGATGTGCTCAGCACTTTCCCTACATTTTTCATTTAATCTTCACAACAACCTTAAGATGAACTTTTTTTTTTTTTTTTCTTTTTTTTTTTTTTAGTAAGAGTTTTTTTTTTTTTTTTTTGGCTGGGGTACAATGGAGCGATGCCGGCTCACCGCAACCTCCGCCTCCTGGGTTCAGGCAATTCTCCTGCCTCAGCCTGCTGAGTAGCTGGGATTACAGGCATGCGCCACCATGCCCGGCTGATTTTTTGTGTTTTCAGTAGAGACGGGGTTTCACCGTGTTTACCAGGACGGTCTCGATCTCTTGACCTCGTGATCCACCCGCCTCGGCCTCCCAAAGTGCTGGGATTACAGGCGTGAGCCACCGCGCCCGGCCCAAGATGAACGTTTTTATCTACTTCCCAGTTCTCTCTTGATTAACTTGGCTACCCCACTATATGGATCAGTTTGCAGGGTCCTAGGTCCCTTTGAAAATCTGATGAAAGTTATAAACCTTCCCTAGGAAGAAAGTACAATAAGCCGCAAGAACTTTAAATAAAGAGGAGTTCACTGGCCCCCAGACTTTCCTGAGCTTACTATTTCACAAACTTGCCCGTTCTTGAACTCTGAGCTGGAGGTTATGATTCTGTTAGGTACTTTAAGATGATGCACTCTTCCGAAGTTTTCGATTGAACTCTAGGATAGCCAAATGAATTGACTTTTTCAGGTCACTAAAAAGTTTCTCCTTGAAAAATAGAAGACGCAACACACACACATACACGTGTGTGCACCTACACACGCGGACACCATATCACATCATCAGGGGGAAAAGTGACAAGATCTTGCTCATACCATATTAATCCGATTCGCCAGAGCTGCTTTCTTCACTGGGCTCTCAGGTGTGCTCTGGTTTTCCCTTGAAGAAATGTCAACGCTACCCTCTATTCGCCTACTCCCATTTTCCTCCCCACTCCATTTCCACTCTCCCTTAAAGAGATGTGTGCACACAATCACTGCCCAACGCAAGAATACATCACTGCATCCAAAGCTCGGAAACTGTCCATGCAGATTCCTTTGAGTAGCTGTTTGAGGACTTGTGGCTAGTGCCTACCCATTTGTTTCCTTAGCCTGCTCTCAACCAGGTGTCTCCCGAACTTTTCCTCTCCCAACTCCGCCTCCATCAGCAGATGCTTTCTGTCATAGGGACTGGCGTGCCGCGGGCAATGTGGTAGAGAAACCGTATGATAGATACGAGAAATTTGTTAAGACCCAGCAGCAAATGGGGGACGGCTTGCGACCGCAGCGCTCCACGGCCTCCAAGCATGAGAGGTCTAGATCGGAATTCGGAATCGGTACGTGAAAGGGCCGGAACATCTCTCCCAGCAACCACCCCAGCCGGCGCGCGGAAAACCCGGAAAGCGGATTTGGTCCCCGTTTCCTCCCGGAAACTCCTGGGGGTGCTTGCGACCGCTCTCACTGAGCATGTGCAAACGGCGGTGCGCATGCTCCGTCGCGGTCCGGTTCGGTTTCTGTTGCGGGACGCAGGGTGTCTCCTAGCGCAACCGGAACTAGCCGTCCCCGGACCGGCCTCCCTTATCTCCGGCGGCCTGCGGTGGTCTCCGAGCCTCCCCACCCCTCCTTCCCTTTTCACCCCCTAGGCTTGGTTGCCCTTTCCCCGAAACAGCCGTCGTGAACATGAGGCTGCCGGCGTCGTCTCCACCTCGGTGGCCGCGGCTGTTGCTGCTGTCGCTGCTCCTGCTGGGGGCGGCTCCTGGCCCGCGCCGGAGCGGCGCTTTCTACCTGCCCGGCCTGGCGCCGGTCAACTTCTGCGACGAAGAAAAACAGAGCGACGAGTGCAAGGTGGGTGAGGCCTGGCGAATCCCTTGATGCGCTTTCGGAAGGGGAAGTCGCCCCTATCCGGGGGACCTGATACCCGGGTGGGAGCGAGGGAAGGGGGCGTAGCAGTGGGTGGGGTCGAGTTTCCCCAGAAGCTTTTGGAGTCTGCCGGGCTGTGGGTGGGGGCTCTGGAACAGCCCTAGCCCTTGCAAGGGTAGATTCTGGAGGACTCAGTGGGCCTCAGACTCGCCTCGCGTCTTGCGGGCCAAGTAGTACGAGCAGCTGTATTCAGTTTTCCTGGAACGGAGACTGTGTGGAGCGCCCTTGGCGTTGGACTTCACGCTGCAGAGCTTTGGAGTTATATGCATGCAGGTCCACGCTTGAATGGTCGCTCACAGCCTTGTATCACGTACGCTAAGGAAGCAGGTGACCGACTCCCTGCATGTGAGCAACACTCAGCCTGGTTACAGTTTTCATTAACTTTTAACTTCATTGCTTCCTGTTTAATTGCACTTTCCTGGAACCTCCTGGTTGCTTAGAAGAGCTTGTTCTTTCTAGGACTTTGATATCTCGCCTCACAAATAGAAGTTGGTTCCTTATTTGTGGAGTGTAACACCCAGAACCGTACAAACTGCATTAATAAAGAGTTGCTGTAATGGTTTAGACACTGGATTTCAGACTGTTGAGTGTAAAGATTTTAATACACAAATAAAAGATGCCAGTTCTCACTAGTTTCTCTGAGATGGTTTTAAACACTTAAAAGGGCAAATGATGGGAGAAACTAGTATTTTCGTAGGGCAAGTCTTGAAAACTTTAATCTCTTAAAACATTCACACTCAGTGTTTTCAGTTTAATTGCTAGTAAAAGAGGCCTGAGTAAAGTAACTTGCTTTTAGATTATCCGGTGTAGGGGTTTACAGTAAACATACACAATTATTTTGTTAAGTTTATTTAAAACACCATTTGGGGGTTTGAGGATCTCTTTGAAACCTTTAATGGTTTTAACAATTCAAATAATCGTTCAGTAAACGTTTACAATCTATAAATAGGCTTATTTACTAAGTTTGATTTTTTTTTTAAGCTGGTGTTTATTTTATTACTGCTAGCTTTACTATAGCTGTGACTTTTGAGGTTATTTTAGGGCATTAGATAAGCTATTAAATTTTTCATAACATTTTGGCAGTTTCTGTTTAGGTTGTCAGCTATTCTGAATGACATGTTTATACATCTTTGCAAAGACTTGTATCTGTAAAAAAAATACCTAAGGATCTCTAAAGTTTACTCAAATCAGCAGTTCAGTACTTAAGATCACTCTGCAGTGTAAGAAGCTTTCACTCTTTTGAGGTTTCTGATTGAAAGAATCCCTTCCTCTTGTGCTTCCACGTGGAAGGGGGATCTAGACTTGTAAGTACACTGGTTTTTCCATTAAATATGTTAGTAACCAACCTTTAAAGCTAGGATTTGGTCTTTAATTTTAACAGCAGTTGTATATTCTATTCCTAGTGCCTCAAAGATGAAAAATATATTTCCTGCCCTCTAGGAACCTCAAAGTAAGGGACATAAGCTTATGAACGGGTTATTGAAATCTGATATATTAGGCAGGATGATGTCCAAAGTGTTCTAAGACGCAAAAGAGGAAACATCTGTGGACTAACTAGTCTTTAGGGAAAGCTCTATAGAAGAAGTGACATTTGAAAAGGACTTCAGAAAATAAGTGAAACTTACAGATGGTCTGCCAGTTAGATTGTTTTCTCAACAGGTCCTTTGGTAAGTGTCTAGGTTGTATTATAGTTATTTTTAAGTTAATCTTGGGAGTCATTTTGGGTTTTGAATTTTCATAGGTATAGGGATAAAACAGGCAGAGTAGATCATTTTTCTGAAATGTTTGGATTTTTACTTTTATTGCCAGCTATACTCACATCTGGTCAACGGAAACAGCTCTTAGAAGAGCAGAGGGTGGGCAGGGCGCGGTGGCTCACGCCTGTAATCACAGCACTTTGGGAGGCCGAGGCAGGTGGATCACGAGGTCAAGAGATCGAGACCATCCTGGTCAATATGGTGAAACCCCATCTCTACTGAAAATACAAAAAAAAAAAACTTAGCCTGGCATGGTGGCGCATGCCTGTAATCCCAGCTACTCAGGAGGCTGAGGCAGGAGAATTGGCTGAGGCAGGAGAATTGCCTGAACCCAGGAGGCGGAGGTTGTGGTGAGCCGAGATCAGCCTAGGTAACAAGAGTGAAACTCCGTCTCAAAAAAAAAAAAAAAAAAAAAAGAAAGAGCAGAGGGTGTACTTTTAGCATTTTTCCTACGATAAACTTAACTGATATAGAGAATTTGAAATAAACTTTCATACTTCTTTTCTTTGCCTTTCAAAGATGATGTTATAAATAACAGTAAACAGTTTAAATTTCTATTACTTCAATCAGGATATTAATAATTTATTCTTATCCATTCTGTATTAAGGAGGACAGTCTTGTACACATTATTCAGAAAAGTGGAAGGAACTTCTTTTAAAAATTAGAAATGAGAGTTGTGAAATGGAAATAATTATTTCCAAAAGGTGCTGTCAAGGTAGTGAATCTGAAGTTGGATAAATTGGGCAGGTCATTGATACTGTTACCAACAGGTTTGCCATCTGTAAAATAGGGATAATCATATTTGATTATTACATATTCCCCTTGGAAGCTGTTTTGCATTTCTTAGAGGAACAGTGCAATATTTGTCATTGTTGTGATAGTGTAGAGATGAGACAAATATATCTTCAACATGTATATAATTTAGGTAGTTTTGTGTTTTTATGTACTGTACTGTTTGTGTTGTGCATTTAGTTCAGGGTGTAAATTGAGAGAATCAGCAGAACCCTGAGGATTTAGTAACTTTCTCTGTTTAAAAATTATTTTATGTGGAATTCACTGGCAGAGAAACAGGAGTCTAGTGAACATCAAATTCTGTTTATATTGCTCTAGCTTCTGATTAATAATCTTAGCCTTCATAGATACCTTGAGTATGTTTTGATGGTCTCCTTTTTTTTTTTTTTTAACTTATTTTACATGTGCATGCATTTGAATATTGAGGTGGTGCACATTCTTATTGCTTTCTATAGCCTATACTGTTTCATTCTATTCCTATACTATGGTTTGCTTAACCATTCTTACTGTAGGGCATTTAGATTGGCCCCAATTTTTCTCTATTATGAGTAGCTTTGCTACAGTGTATTTAGCAGTAATTATTTGCACATTCCCAAATATAAAATTCTAGACAAAAACAAGAAGTTTTGTTGTTGTGTTTAGTATTGCCAGATTTCTTTCAACAATGATAGAATTGATTTACAGTGCCTTTAACTAAATAATACCTTGTGTCACCACACTATTTTAATTTTTATCCATTTAATAGTGATGTGATGGTCCCTGAGACGCTTTTTTTTTTTTTCTTTGAGATGGAGTTTCGCTCTTGTTACCCAGGCTGGAGTGCAATGGTGTGATCTCAACTCAACTGCAACCTCCATCTCCTGGGTTCAAACAATTCTCCTGCCTCAGCCTCCTGAGTAGCTGGGATTACAGGTGCCCACCACAACACCTGGCTAAATTTTTGTATTTTTAGTAGAGACGGGGTTTCACATGTTGGCTAGGCTGGTCTCAAACTCCTGAGCTCCACCTGCCTCGGCCTCCCTAAGTGCTGGGATTACAGGCATGAGCCACCACACCTGGCCTAGACGCTTTTTAAATGCTTTACTTCCATTGCTGTTGAAGTTCCTGTGTCTTTTAGTATGTTTCTTTTATTTGCCTTATTTTGTTAGGTTTTGAAACCATAGTAATAACAGATTGAGCTGTGGTGTTTCTTTTCTGTAGACTCTACTTTCTTAAAATTAAGGGATACTATGTGACTGCAGTAAGTAGAATAAAGCCCTGATTATAAGTGAATATATCTTCCAGGGCAAAGTACAGAGTTCTAATTTAGTTTCTAAAAGTTTTGACTATTTCAGTTAGCTGCATGCTTTTTAGCTTTAGATCAAATCTTAGTGTGCTGAGTGGCATTCTGGCGGCTACGAGGTGAAGATTAGTGAGCAGTTCACCTTTGCTGCTTTTAATTTTCAAGTAATTATTGGGTTGCCAACCAGAATTCAGACCTAAGAACTAAAAATAGTGTTAATTCTCCAAAACATCTGCCACTTTTTTACTGTTTGATGGATAGATCATGTTCTTAGATGAAAGATTACAATTTTTTTTTTCCTTTGCTGTAAGGGAAAATGACCGATTATATCCCCTAGTGGTTAAGAAGAGTGTTTCAATGAATTTAACAACTTTTTAATAAAAAGGAGAATTGCTTAGAGTCATACTTTCCTTTCTTGGTAGTTATTTCTAGAAGCATTTTATAAGTTGTATTTGTTATTCTGGGAGCAGTTGTGTATAAATACTGGAATGAGTCAAATTTAAGAAAATAGTCCTGAATGTTGATCTGAACAGACACAGAATGAATATATATGTACCTGTTTTAATTTGACCATACAAATGTTTCAAGATTTTGAGGTATTTAAAGAAAAAAAATAATGTGTATGTGTATTTATTGGTACAGTGCTAAATACTTATTTATCAATATTTAGTTTCACATTTCCAGTTTTCTCTGGAATAAGAGCATTGATTCTTAGCTTCTGGGAACTCATTAGTGTTTGTGTCAGTGTTTTAAATCTGAAATTTGGCATTGGAAGGAATAACTTTGACTATGGTAAATACACATTCCAACAATTATTCCTTCTTCCTGTGAAAAGGTATGTGAAACTGAGAAAGTTTGCCTTTCAGAAATTAAATTTTTAAGTAAAATTATTTTAAAACTGTGATTGTTCATTATAGTGAATCTGAGGGTTAGAATGAAGAAACAAGAAAAGTCTATAAATAAAATTGTGTCTTTCTGCCTTTGGCCCTTCCCTAAGGTGGGTGTAAACTTGCACTTCCAAAGGTGTATACTGGAATCTCTGAAACAAATCACAGACATATGCTGCACACCTCACACCCCACACAAACACACAGACCCACATCAGCACAACAGAGATTGATCTGTGCACTGTCAACCTTAGAGCCCAGCTGCCTAAGCCCTTACTTCCCTGTTCTCTCCTGAAGTCTTCTGTCATTATGGTCTCTCAGTAAATTTAGCAGTTAATTGTAGCTGCTTTACGTGTATCCCAACAATTTCATTCTATTTTCATTAAAATTAACTATGAAAGACTTTGGAGAACATTTGTGAATTTTTCCCTTTTTTGCTCCTCTTCTCACTTTTCAAACCTGTTTATTGCCCTTTGCTAATAATGGTAGTAAAGACTGCGATTTGCGTGTTTTGTATATGCCTTAGCTAAACTTCATAACATCCCTGTGTTATTTAGATTGGGAAACAGAAGCTCAACAAGTTTTAGTAGCTGTCTCAAGTATACAGAGCTAGTAAGTAGTAAAGCCAGGATGCAAACAAACCCAAGACTGAATCCAGAGTCTAGGTTCTTCGACACTGACTTGTACTCTGAACACTCTTCTTCTTTGCATTTCCCCTGGGAAACCCTGACTGCTTATCACCCTGGACTTGGGACAGTTCAACAAAACATTCTCTGTTATATGTAATTTTCATTTCATTTTATTTTTCAGAAACAGTCTTGCTCTGTCACCTAGGCTCGAGTGCAGTGGTGCAGTCATATTCACAGCAGCCTTGATGTGCCTATGTAATTTTTAAGTAGTTGGGTTTTAAATTATTCCTTTTTCTGTTACAGTCTAAAATTGAAATTTTATTTTTCAGGGCTTTGGGGAAAGAACCCTGGTAATTGTCTAGGAGATCAATTTCTGGGCATTGCCAATAAGATAACTGAGAGCTCATAAACAAGCATTTGTGAGTCCCAGCATTCCTCTTGAGACTTTTATTGTGTCTGAGTTAAGACTTCCCATCTTCAGAAATGCTCCACTGTAGAATTCTCTAATATTAAGTAGTTGAAGCTTCCATAGATTTCCTTATTTATGGCCTCCATATCTCAAACCCTTTTGTGACTTGTCATTTGCCATGACCCTTGTACAGTCACATTTTTTCACTGAGATTTCTTTCTCCCTTGAAAATCCAGTTGTAGGTGTGGAGTGGGACAGATGTGATGATAGCAATGTAAGGTAGAATAAAAGAAACAAAGGAACCAGGAAATGGGAAAAAGTGTAGTCCTGTGGCGTGGCCCATGCGCCTTGTTAAAACAATAAAATAGACTCTAGTTGTGACCACAGCTGGAATCAGGTATGGAATCAGCAGATTACGACTAGAAATAAAATTGTACGTTTGAGAGAAAAATCTAAAGGAAGACTATAGAATTCTAGATAAAATCATTTCCGTAAAAAATTTCTTAGTACAGGATTGTAATCGGTCTTGGTTTCTCTAAGTGACTTAGGATTCTGCAACTTCCTTAAAATGTTTGATGTTGTCAAAACTTTTCATGCTTGAAATAACCTAGGTAGGGACAGTTTGAAAGTGGGCATGTGAAACAAGTAACCTTTGAAGCTCTTTCTAGTAACATCAGTGATAATCTACAGTTGTCTGTCCCTGTTTAAGGCAAATTTCTGGGAGGAGGTGGACTTAACTCTTCTGGATGGTGAATAAAGATGTTTAGAGTGGAAAATGACCTTAAATAAATCAGATATTGCCCTCATATAGGTCATGCCATTTTAACGATAAGGAAACAAAGTCAGCTGGATACAGTGGCTCTCACCTGTAATTCCAGTGCTTTGGGGGGCCAAGGTGGGCAGATTGCTTGAGCCTAGGAGTTCAAGACAACTTGGGCATGATGAAACCCCATCTCAACTAAAAATACAAAAATTAGCCAGGCCTGGTGGCATGAATCTGTAGTCGCAGCTACTTGGGAGGCTGAGGTGGGAAGATTACTTGAACCCAGAAGATCTAGGCAGCTGCAGTGAGCCATGATTGTGCCATTACACTCCAGCCTGGGTTACAGAGTGAGACACTGTTTAAAAAAATGCCAAACAAACAAAACACACATACAAATCACACAGAGATTCAGTAGCTACTCTAAGAACATATAAATAGCTCACTTTTTAAAAAAATTTAATATATGCTGTCTTAGGCTGTTCTTGTGTTGCCATAAAGAAATGCCTGAGACTGGGTAATTTATAAAGAAAAGAGGTTTAATTGGCCTACGGTTCTGCAGGCTGTACAAGCATGGGAAGGACATCACTTGGCTTCTAAGGGGAGTCTTGGAGTTTTTACTCATGCTGAAGCAGGAGCAGGCATATCACATGGTGAAAGGAGGAAAAGAGAGTTTTTTGGTGGGGGAGATGCCACACTTTATAACAAGCAGACCCCATAAGAACCCTCCATCACAAGGACAGCACCAAGGGAATGGTGCTAAACCATTCATTAGAAGTCCACCCCCATGATCTAGTCACTTCCCACGAGGCCCTGCTTCCAACATTAGGGATTACAGTTTGACATGAGATTTTGGTTGGAACAAATACTTAAACTGTATCATTTCACCCCTGGCCCCCACAAATCTCATGTCCTTCTTACATTGCAAAATACAATCATGACTTCCTAAAAGTCCCCCTAAATCTTAACTCATTCCAGCATTAACTCAAAAGTCCCAAGTCCAAGTCTCATTTGAGACAAGGAAAGTCCCTTCTGTCTATGAGCCTGTAAAATAAAAAAGCAAAAACAAGTTACTTACTTCCAAAGGGGATATAGGAGTTGTGTAGATATTCCCATTCTGAAAGGGATAAATTGACAAAAGAAGGGGGCTATAGGCCCCATGCAAGTCTGAAAATCCAGTATGGTAGTCATTAAATCTTAAAGCTCCAAAATAATCTCCGTTGACTCTATGTCCCGCATTCAGGTCACACTGATAGGAGGGGTCGGCTCCCAAGGCCTTGGGCGGCTTCACCACTGTCGCTTTACAGAGTTCAACCCCCACAGCTGCCCTCACAGGTTGTTGCATGCCTGTGGCTTTTTCCAGGCACAGGGTATACACTGCCAATGAATCAATTATTCTGGAGTCTGGAGGACAGTGTTCCTCTCCTCACAGCTCCACTAGGCAGTACCCTGGTAGGGACTCTGTATGGGGCTTCAACGCCACATTTCCCCTCCACACTGCCCTACTAAAGGTGCTCTGTGGGGGTTCCATCCCTGCAGCAGGTTTCTGCCTGGGCACCCAGGTTTTCTCATCCTCTGAAACCTAGGCGGAGGCTGCCAAGCATTCTTTAGTCTTGAACTCTGTGTGCCCACAGGCTTAACAGCACATGGAAGCCACCAAGGCTTGCATTCTGCAAATGACAGCCTGAGCTGTACCTCAGCCTCTTTGAGCCATGGCTGGAGCTGGAGCAGCCTGGATGCTGGGATCCCAAGGCTGCACAGGACAGTGGGGCCCTGGGTCTGCTGATGAACCCATTCAGTCCTCCTGGGGCTCTGGGCCTGTGATGGGAGGGGCTGCTGCAAAGGTCTCTGAAATGCCTTTGAAGCCTTTTCCCCATTGTCTTGGATATTAGCACTTGGTCCGTTTTAGTTATGCAGATATCTCTAGCACGTAGTTGCTGCACAGCCTGCATGAATTACCAGAAAAAACTCTTTTTTTCTTTGCCACATGGTTACACTGCAAATTTTCCAAATATTTATGCTCTGCTTCCTATTTAAACATAAATTCCAGCTTTAAATCATTTATTTGATCCCTCAGCTAAGGTAGGCTGTGAGAAGCAGCCAGGCTATCTTTTGAACACTTTGCTGCTTAGACATTTCTTCTGCCAGATATACTAGGTTGTCACTGTTTAGTGCAGGCTTCCACAGATCCCTAGGGAATGAATAGAATGCAGTCAGGCTCTTTTCTAAGGCATAACACGCGTGACTTTTGCTTATAAGTTCCCAATAAGTTTCTCATTTCCATCTCAGACCTCAGCAGCCTGACTTGACTGTCCATATCACTATCAACGTTTTGGTCACAACCATTTAAACAGTCTCTAAGTTCCAAACGTTCTTCATCTTTTTCTCTTCTTCTGAGCCCTCCATACTCTGCCTTTCCCAGCTCCAAAACGAGTTCCTCATTTTCAGGTATCTTTATAACAATACCCCATCCTCGTCACCAATTTTCTTTATTAGGCTATTCTTGCATTGCTATAAAGAAACACCTGAGACTGGGTAATTTATAAAGAAAAGTGGTTTAAATGGCTCACGATTCTGCAGGCTGTACAAGCATGGCACCAACATCACTCTGCTTCTCAGGAGGCCTCGGGGAGCTTTTACTTATGGCAGAAGATGAAGCAGGAGCAGGCGTGTCATATGGTGACAGCAGGAGCAAGAGAGAGTAGGGGTAGGTGCCACATTTTACAAACAACCCGATCTCACAAGAACTCAGTATCAGGAGGACAGCACCAAGAGGGATGGATGGTGCTAAACCCTTCATTACAAATTCACCCTCATGATCCAGTCACCTCCCAGCAAGCCCTACCTCCAACATTAGAGAATACAATTTGACATGAGATTTAGGCAAGGGCAGATATTCAAACTATATCATATACCTTGTGTTTCTGTCTGGATTATAAATTCTTTGAAGGCAAGTATTCATGGATTTGTATTATTTTATCAACCAAAATGTCTAGTATAGGACATTGTGGGTATTAAATGCATGTGTTGGCTGATTGAATTTCTCATGGCCTTCAGGATCTGTTGTGAATGTTCTTTGGTTTTCAGATATACTGCAAATTCTACTACTTTTTCCTATTTAATAAATTGACTTCTTCTGAGATCATTGTTCCTGCTCCTAGAACATTTTTCCACCCTAAATTTTACTTTTTTATTTCTTATTGTTTTCATTTGGCTTCTGTTGCTTTACATTAAGACTAAGGTCTGCTCTCAACTTTAAAGCCCTTCCTTTTTCCAGCTTTTAATTGTGACAATTTTCAAAATTCAAAAAAGTTGAAAGAGTAGTGTAATAATCACCTTCAGTCACCTAGACCACCTAGAATCAACAGTTGTTTACATTTTTTTATACCTATCTGTGTGTGTATTTATGTTTTATAGGGGTGAATGTCATGCCATCTGTGGCATACTTTTACATGGTTCAACTTGAAGACCATTGTTAAACCATATAAACTCCCTGGCAGTCTCTTCCTTTCTTCTGGTTTTTAATATTTGCTTTACTGCCATGTGAGGAGGATCTCATTCTTATGATTCTTTTGAAATTTCTTTGTCTTGCTGCAAGACTTGATATTTAGAGTTATCGCAGATGTAGCATATTTACAAATAAATTGTAAATGGCTCTATTCTATGTTAAGATTGTCTTTAATTTTAATTGACTTCCCATTCCTCAGCATGTGTGAGATGATAATTCTTAAAATTTCAGATTCTTGCAATTTAGAAAAGGAAGAATGAAAGTGCTGTGAAAGCCAAGATGAACTGAATATTCAAGCTGTGTTTGATTACTTTGTTGAACAATAAAAATAGGTCCATAATTTAGTGTTGTTATCTATGATAGACTTTTTTTTTTTTTTTTTTTGAGTTGGAGTCTCACTCCGTCGCCCAAATTGGAGTGCAGTGGTATGATCTCAGCTCACTGTAACTTCCACAGTAGGAGGTTCCAGTGATCCTCCTGCCTCAGCTTCCTGAGTAGCTGGGATCACAGTCATGCGCCACCACGTATGGCTAATATTTGTGTTTTTAGTAGACATGAGGTATTGCCATGTTGGCCAGGCTGGTTTCAAACTCCTGACCTCAGGAGTTCCACCTGTGTTGACCTCCCAAAGTGCTAGGATTACAGGTGTGAGCCACCACACCCGGCCTTATGATAGACTTTCTTATAAAAGTAGTGTGGAAAAGTGTCAGAAGAGACAAGAAGGAAGAAAAGTAGAGGAATAAAAGCATCAGAAATAAAAAGTTATGGTAGCAACCATTAAGTTTACCTACTTTGTTTCTGCAGATTTTTAACATGTTTCCTTGTGTTAAAAAAGTAAGGAATCCCTAGTTCAAAAGGCTACTATCAGAATTATGTGTGAGAGTTATTGCTCTTTCCCTTCCCTAGACTAATGGCCAAGACAAGAATAATGGATAGCCATAAACAAGGCTCAAAAGACTGACTGTCTTAGTGGCCTTTAAAAACCCTGGAATAGCATCCTAGCACTACTTGGATAGATTGGAGGTGAGAGGAACGAAGAGCCTTTCACAGAAACTTTTTTATTAATAGACCTTTATTCAGACTCAGGAATGGCCAGTTTGTTTAAGATAATAGATTACAGCTGCTGTGTTTATTATTTGTTATAGCTATTACGTGCCAATTATGGACCAGCTTCTGTGTGTGCTGTTTTATATTTTATTGTTATCTCATTCAGTTCCCACATTCAAAATTATTACTTGCTCCAGAGCACTTAATAAGAGTAGACCTAGGATTTGAAACCCAGCATTCTGATGATATATTGTTTCTAAACTGAAATCACAGCCTCTATTTATGTGCTATGTGTTAAAATTAACTTTGGTTTTAGATGAAAGACTTGAGAAGTAATATTTTCTTAATTTTGGTATTTAGGAAAAATTTGTAGAAAGCCTTTGATAATTGTAGACATCCTTATAAATCACAAAGCAAGGCTAAAACATCTGCCTGTTAGATGGTTTAACACCCTTATTAGGAGGAGAATTGGAATCTGCTTTATCAGATCAGGAAGAGTTGACAGATTAGGTAAATTTAATGGGTATTAGATATTAGATGAAATGCCAATGTAGGTAGATAAAAACTAATAACATGCAAATAAGACAATGAGAGAGGAAAGGTTGTGAAAACCCGCTTTGGTTTATATACTAAAATGGAATAAGAGTGATAGTAATCGGTTTAAATGACACCAAGTTATACAAACAGAAGATTAACATGGTTTCTGGAAACAAGCTTTCCCGGCTTCTAGAGTTACTTGAAGATTTGCTGTAGTTTTAGAGGGAGCCAATGAATTTGATTTCTAAAGTTTTGACAAGTTTTTTTTTTTTTTAAAGGTTAAAATGGAATTTAGAGGATGTGTGGC